>NW_026860587.1:0-166671 GCF_026571515.1 Ruditapes philippinarum
ACATAAAGAGGGTGACCCAGTCCGGGCCTAAAAAAAACAACAACAAACAATTGGAAATGGGCCTTAACATGTATACTAAGGCCTCTATTATGTAATGTAATGTAAATAAAGCCTTGAAACCATTCAATATTTTGAGAGAAAATTTCAACATTATTATATAACTAAATAGCCATAAGTCCAGAGTGACACTAAGAATCAGACTGCACCAGGCATGCCAGCTCCTGGTCTGGACTGGTCACCTCGCATGAGTATAATCTGTTGTTTACAACAAGCCGAGGATAAAGTATAGTACAGTTTCTATAAATAGTAACAATTGTGTAACTTTGCTGTCATTAAATGAGATTATCTCTTTACTTCCTGAATTTGTATAATGGTCATAACCTGACTTGACTTGGGAATAATCCATTATTAGTTAAAGGGTTTTCAGTATTGTCATCAGACTACATGGTGTTGCATGCTCACACACTGGTTCTTTTTACTCAACTGGCTATCATTACAGCTTATGCCCAAAAGGTTTAAACTTTGTCCTACTAGCATGTCTAGTTTGAAACCCTAAGTCATTGGACACCCTTGATTTTACTATTGTACCATCTTTATGTATATAATATTATGTAGCGACAAGTAATTTAAGATGGTGACTCATTAGCACTGAAAGTTGAGAAAATGTGCGTAAGTAAGCGACTGTGTATATTATATAGATAAGTTGGTAGAGCTATGAAACAGCATTCCGAGTGACCGTGGTTTGAGTCTGTCAGATTGCACAAATTTTTCTCTTTCTGTGTATACTGTTATTGCTAACAATTGTCCTTTTTTTTATCTCATATCCTCCTATTTGTATATTATATCCCATTTAACTTCTATGTTTGTTTTGAGTTCAGACCGGACAGACTATATAATCATAGTAACAAGTATTTTAAAGGATAGGATTTTGACTTGGTACTATCCTACCAAGCATTTACAGGATGGCACTTTGACTTGGTACTATCCTACTTGAAAATATAGTGACCAATATTTTAACTGACAAGCATTTTAAAGGATGAGATTTTGACTTGGTACTATCCTACTTGAAAATATAGTGACCAATATTTTAACTGACAAGCATTTTAAAGGATGAGATTTTGACTTGGTACTATCCTACTTGAAGATATAGTGACCAATATTTTAACTGACAAGCATTTTGGTTTATACAGAATTTATTGTGGTTTCTCTAAGTCTTTCTCTGCCTTCAGAATTTATTTTAGTTTGTTAGTGTGGGAAGCTATAAGCTTATAGACACACCGTCCAATCCGTTCCTGGAACCAACCAGTACTGAGCAATGAGTATTAAAATTCTTGCTCAAGGAAACAATTTCATGCCTCTGAAGAGGTTTGAACCCATGCGGCTAGCGATCGTTAGATCACAAGTCCAACAAGTTCACCACTCGGCCATGTCGCCACATCATCACGAGCATTTAAAGGATGCGATTTTTACTTTATACTATCGGTATCCTACTTGAGGACATTGTGACCAATATTTTAACTGACAAGCATTTAAAGGATGGGATTTTACTTTAAGATATTGTGACCAATATTTTTTAACCTTTGTATAAAGGGCTTGACATGATGTTGGGACTAGCACATTGTTTATTAAATAAATTTTTAAAAAATGTCCCTCATGATGACTCTGTAACTAAACAATTACACTTCTTCCAGGAAAATATTTAAACAATGTTGTACTTACTTAGAGCTTTCCCTCATTTTATCACAATAAAATTTATCCCACACATACGTTACATTAATTTTATCTTCATTTTTTTGCACTTAATTTTTCAATTAATAATTATCAATTTAACCACTACAAACTTGACCCTTTTATAGTATTGTAACCTTCGGTTTTTCCATAATCCACTTCAAACTTGGTCGCCTTTAATACAGTATTATTACATTTTGTATATATTTTTGAAGTCACAGAGTTTTTAACCTAATTCTGTATCAATACAAAATGTCATTCAGCCATAGCTCTTTGTACACAGTATCCTTTTTTTGAACCGAATAAGCCTGTCACAAAATTTCCAGAAAATACACTATATTAAATTTAGAAACTTGAAACAACATTTTGCAGTAACTGTTAACACCACATTTAACCTAATTTTGTTTTCAACTGAACACTCCTTTTAACCAATTTGCCATTAAAAGATAACATCATTTCCGATTTTTTTTTGCATTAAAAACTACTGCACTTTTACACTCTTGACATTCTGTACTGGTACAATACAGACTAAAAGTATTGAATAATTATTCTCTCTATCTAACTGTAGGTAAATGTTTTGTCTATATTGCTATCCTCCATCAGTCTGTACAGGTTACAGGTATTCCTGCTTTGTGACACATGTTTCTATATTAAACACTTGTACCGTATTTCTTCTAAAATGTGTAAATAACAGAAGATTTTTTTTTTGGGGGGTTATATGTTGCATTAACACAATAGAGGTCATATGGCAACTTTCCAGCTTTATTGGTGGAGGGAGACCTTAGATGCTCCTCAGTGCATTATTTCAGTTCACAAGCAAGCAAAATTTAATTATAGCAAAGTACATGATTGCATATATTTTATATTGGGGGTAGGGGTGGTTACATTGTACTAACACAGCAGAGATCATATGGTGACTTTCCAACTTTATTGGTTGAAGGAAACCTTAGATGGGCCTCGTTTACAAGCAGGCACATAAGTAGAACCATTGACGTTCCCAATGCTGGCTGGATAGCTTCCTAACATGTAAGAATCCAAAAGTCCTGAGAAATTTGAACGATCTTGACCACGCCAACATGGACGCCCCTAAGATTTTAAGATCTGAGTGTTTTCAAATGGTTTCCTTCAAGTATAGTTTGTTTGTTTTTCATCCCAAAGTACAGTCACAAATATGGCCTATAACCCCTCCTGAACAAACATGTAATCTGTGTTCTATGTTAAATTATTAAATACTGCAAATTATGATAAATAATGACATTAAAACTATTAAACAGCTTTTGTGCTTTATTTACTGTGAACAGGCACAAATAGAGATACTCAGTATTCCTGAACTCAGAAAATGTAGTTTTTTTAAATCAAATCCTCAGGTACAATTTTCATATTATATTATTACCTATAATAAATTTTTCACACATTTTTTGTTTGTTTAATTGGGTTTTACGTCCTACATCAGCACAGTATAGGTCATGTGGCGACATTCCTGCTTTACTGGTGGAGGAAGACCTCAGGTGCCCTTCCTTGCATTATTTCAGGCACGAACGGGCACCTGCGTAGTTTTTTACACATAATTGGTGAAATAGTAATTATACATCTGTGTACACTTGGGAAAAAAATATGCTTAATAGGGTAAGTACAGTATATAGATCAATGAATGCAAGAGAGCTGAAAAAGTGTTGATTGTCTGGTAATTATACAATCAGGAGATGGTCTGAATAAACTAGTTACCTTTAATTAACATAGAAAACTAATTATCACTTCTCCTATAACAGAATTAATCTATTGCCAATGCTGGTTAAACTGTGCCCAGCAGTATCCAGTGGAATTGTTACGGGTAAGGGTTCCAACCTTTTGAGATGACAGGGAAAGAATGATTTGTAACAATAGTAAAATTAGTAATTTTTATAGAAATTGGGGATTTTTTTAACCAGTTTTAAGGATTGAAATTGGTATTTTTGTTTAGGGTCACTATCTGTTTATAAGATTTATTTAAAGAAGGGGATAAACACTGTACTCAAATAGTCCTGTATTCCCTGTCTGTAAATGTTTCACTTGAAGTAGGGGTCAAATATTGGTGTTTTCCCAACAAGGTCCAAATACTGGTGATTTTCTAGTGAGGGCCAAATACACTGCAGCCTCGATATATCGCTCTCCGTTATAACGCTAATCTCAGTATAGTGCTCATAGACCTTGGCTCCAAAAAAAAAAAAAAAAAACCCCCCCGAAAAAAAAAATAAAAAAAAATAAATAAAAAAATAAAGTAGTTCTAGATTTATAGCGCGCTATAACGCATGTTCAATTTGACAGTCAAGGTGTGAAAAACATGCCCAGGTAAGTGTTTATCTTTACCTGTCCATCAGTCATGCATCAAATTGTTTCCAAAATCTCAAATTCATATCATAACTGTGACATGGGCAACCAGTGGTGAGTATAAATAAACTAAAATTCACACACATATCTTTGACATGTAAACTTCGCTGAATTAAATAACCCACACAAGCCCAAAATCAATTTAGAATCCTGCACTGTAAATAGAGCAGCCATGACAGGAAGTAATTGGCGTTTGATTAACTAGGGGACACAACTAAAGCTGGACTGTAAATTACACTGTAATTTACAGTCCAGCTTTAGTTGTGTCCCCCATTAATCAAACACCATTACAGTAATGGCTTACTGTTTACACTACATTTATGATTGATGTTTTTCTTTCGAAAGTTTTTTGTTTCTTTTAAATATAATTTGTATTATTTGTGAATATAATATATGTTTACATCATTGAATTGTTTAAGAAAAAGATAATGTTGATATTCATTGAACAGTAAGTAAAAATCGTCAGCATTATATATGCGGTGGGTGGGGTAATGCGTTAATTTCGCAATGAGCGTTCTAATGAGAGCCTCGGTAGAACGCGGTGTTGAGACATTGGACCCCACCATGAGCGTTATAATGAGGCTATAGTGTATTGCTGTTTTCCCAATAAAGATCCAATATTGGTGTTTTCCCAGTAAAGGCCAAATATTGCTATTTTCCCATTTAGGATCAAATATTGGGTGTTTTCCCAAAAGGTCCAAATATTGGTGTTTTCCCATAAAGATCCAAATATTGCTGTTTTCCCAACAGCTTTCATAATATGAGATATTAAATTCAACTTTGTTAATATCTGACCAACAGATTTAACAGAATATTACGTTACATAATTATACACCTTTTACAGTATCAAATCCAACATTTTAAAGTATCATGCCCAACATTGTATAATCTTAATCCAACTTTGAACAATTTGACAAGCCAACATTGTATCATACTGAATCCAACATGGTATAATTTAACAATCCAACATTTTACAATTTAACAATCCAACATTTTACAATTTAACAATCCAACAGAATACCATACTGAATCCAGCTTTGTACAATAATCCAACATTGTAGAAAGTAAAATATATAAAATGCAACACTGTACCAATGTTGTACTAAAGTTCTTAGTCTTAACATTGTAAAATATCAACTGGTCAAATATCTTCTCAACAAACTCACACATAAATATGCATCAAACACTGTAAATTAATGGATTATCATTTTATTAATGAGGTGAACACTCAACGTATATACACATCTTGAAACATATCTCATTAATTTCCAATTACACATTGCGTCATTTTCAAATTACGTTATAAATATGTTGCGGTAAGGGATTTTTTTTTCCTGAGACATATTGTAAAATATCTTGTACAGATGTGAATACAATTACATATTGAGTAAGTTATAATTTAAATATGTAAATTTTGTGGTTGGCTTATTTTATAGCCGATATTCGGTCATATTTCTCAATTGAAAATAATATATTATTTTCCCAACCCAAAGGAAAAATTCCCAATTGAAAGTTACAACATAAAAATATTGAAAAACAAATTCTAAAATCTTTGAAAATAAGGGCTTCTTCACTGTTATGGTGCTTAAATGTTTGAAGATGCCATCCTAGAAAGTGATTCTTTGCATTCATTTAATCACTGCAAAGTCATGCATTTTTCCAATTTTTAACAAAACATTGCTGAGATTCCCAATTCCATTGGTATGGATCATATTCCCAAAATCCTGGAAAAAACCCTATATTCTCGTACCACACTTGATCAATAAAACTAATTACTGAGTACAATTCACTTTATTTCTAGATGGTATATAAAATACAAACTAATGAATATCATTAAACTTTCTGAAAGCTATGCCTTATTATTCGAGGTATTATTTTATTGGAAAAGTTCAAACCCTCGATGGATTTAAACAAAGATTACATTTTACTTGATATCATTTTGAAAGCAAACTTAAATTATTAATTTTACATTGACAAAGGTATACAAAATGTTTCACATTTCAGTGATTTCTGAAGGTCCTATTTTCATGTTAAAAAACAGTTAAGTCCTTGGCAGACTCTCTATTGTTGGCGAATTTTGTCAAACAATGATAAAACTAGAAATGTGTCCATACGCCAACACTGACCCCATATCCCACTGTTTTGTCAGTCTACGTGCAGTGGGACAGTTTGAAGGATGATGCACCTCCCTAAAAGTGGTTCGAGCATAAAAAATGCCTGAATCTGTTGGATTGTAAAGTGATATGCCTTTGCCACAAGGAAAACTGTGAGGCCAGCTTGCATATCCATGCCACATTCCATTTGACCAGGCCCTGTACTGTTGGTAGCTCAATTTTTTTTGTATCTTGTAAATGAAATCACTAAAAATTCAAATGGACTGTTCCAAATCCTATATCAGGGCAAGTCCATAATAGAAATTCAGTAGGTTTAGGGTTACAATTATCACTGACAAATAATAAGACTTACCACCATCCGTTGTCACGGTTGCGGTTGCCGTGCTACCAGCCTCATTCTGTTTGTTTAACATTTTCTCCAGCATAAACTGTCCATACTGTTGTAGCAACTGCTGCTGTATGGCCCAAGGGATGGAATTTTGGCTGTCCGATGAAGATGTTGACTCTGCCGGTTTACCTGGTAACGACATTCCTTTACTATCCAGAAATGCCGCAGCTTCGAGAAGATCTACAAAATAGTAAAAGTTATCCGAAATAAAATATAAATTAACAATAAAATATAAATTAACATGTTTGTACATATATCATTTTTACACAAAAACACCATTTTGAACATATCTCGGCGGTCAGTCCATCTCAACTCTAGTTTGGCAAACTTTAGAGCCGAAAATCAGTCCCAATCCCTCTTATTAAACATAGTTTTGTCTTTATCCCTATATTGTATACATAATTCTTAACAATCAAGATTTTTTCCCCATGATTTTGGGAACATGACCCACACCCATGGAATTAGGAATTTCAGCAATGTTTTGTTATAAATTGGGAAAATAAATGCATGACTTGAATTTGCAGTGATTAAAAAGTATATTTTTTTCCCAATTCCCAATTAAAATTTACAAAATAAAAATATTGATAACAAAGTTCTAAAATCTTTGAAAATAAGGGCTAAGTCTTCACTGTTATAGTTAAATGTTTAAAGATGTCATCCTATACAGTGATCCTTTGCATTCATTTAATCACTGCAAAATTTCAGTCATGCATTTGATATTCCCAATTCCCTGTTTCAAAAATCCTGGAAAAAAAACTGACTTGTAAATATTACTCTTAAATATTTTAAAGCGACCAAAACTCTTACCAAATACAAGTACAATTCTAGTATTTATGCTTACTTTTATCAAAAAGAGAATCCGGTGGTTTAGGATTGGTCGACGATGGGTGGGCGTGTGCAGGAGGTGGAGCTGCACTGATCTGCAGCGAATCAGACGCTAACGATGCCATCGACATGTGTGCTTGTGGAGCCGACAGAGGCGCCCCCTGGGACCATACAGGACTAGACACTCCTGCCAGAGCTAATTGGGTCGCAAGATCTGTTTCCTCTTTCAAAGTTGTAGCTGTTTCCATGTTCTAGCATTAACATGCACTAAGAGTTCATACGATAAAATCAACCGGCATTTCTTGGCTCAAAGTCGGAACATTTTGTCACAGTACAGTTCAAAGAAAATTCAACATTGTAAGGCATTTTCAAGAAAATTGCAAAAAAGTTTTTTTCAACAGTATATATAATGAGGTAATTCTGATGTAAAAATTCTAACGTCAAGTTCTTTCAACAGTTACAGATCTTTGTCGGATTTTATTAATCGTAATATTTGAATTTTTTTCTCTCGTTCTACCCTTGTGTTGTTTTTTTTCTAACTCCACAACACAATTTTTTTTTTTTCAAAAGGAGAAATTTTTTAATGTGTAACAGAAATTTAGCACCAAAATAAAAAGGAATAAAACAACTATTATCACAGAGTTATTTTTAGTATCACATTAGAGTGTATTGCTGTATCTAAGGGAAGTAACTCCTTTAAGTTCTTACTCTCTTGTCTGGCAGGAGTTATCTTTATTGGTAATTTCGTGTATACCTGAAACAGAAAGTAGAAAAAAACAAATATCACCGTGTTAACTGATATTAAGCATGTTATTGTAGACGTAAAACACACTAAAAAGTTGTATGTAACATCTCTGAAAAGTATAAATAGACAAAAACATGTAAAAAGAAAACAGTATAGAAATAGCACAAAGAAAAATGTTTGTGAATATGTAACACAAAATTTACTGAAAGAAAACCGCCAAAAAACCAGCTATTTAGAAAAATATTACTATAATCATTATATATTAAACAAGAGCTGTCAGAGGACAGCGACTCTTGACAATCGAAAAGGTGGTCACAAGGGTGTTTCATTAGGTATAATAATGCTTACCTATGAATACATAAAATTGTCCAAAAGGTACAAAGGCTTGTTATTTAACTTATTAAGATGTTGATCGAGTAAATCACTGCCTGATTATTATGAATACATAAAATTGTCACAAACCCTTCAGTAGTTATGGAAATATCAGCTTACATGCAAAAACTTAACCAAGCATTTCTAAGTCGAAAAAGGGGCTTAATTATGCAAAAATTAAATCAGAGTTATGTGACTTGTGCCAATCATGTTACATAATCACAGAGAACAAGTGTGTGAAGTTTCAATCCATTCCCTTCAGTAGTTATAGAGATACCATGTTACTTGTAAAAACTTTACAACAGGGACGCCAAAGCCAACAAATGGGTGACTGCCTTAGCTTGATTATTTCTGCGAATAGTCGAACTAAAAATTTATCTAACATTAAAGTGGCATCATACCCATCTAAGTGTAAGTGGTGGGGGTACAGGTAAAAGTCAAAATACGTAACATTTTACCATAATTGTTTACAATTTTATATTCTACTTCACATGTACATTGTATCAGCAATATCCCATGTTACTTACAGAAAATTCTATAAATATCTTTGAAATATATCAGTAATGTTAAAATGATGAAAGAGTGGGGCAGTCTTTTTGAAATGTTGGCAATTTTATTTCATCATAAACATTTTTTCATTATCAAATATTGGCCACCATTGTAATAGTCAGTCTTTTGAAAAAAAAAAAAAAAAAGCAAAACAATTTAGCTCAACATGAAAAGGAAACAAGAGCCACCTTCAAGCAGGGGCAAAACTCAACTTTTTTTACTTTTTCTAAAGCAAACAAGTAACGGTTTAAACAAATGTTAAAGAACAACAGCCGGGTGATGCTCCATAATAGGTTTTGGACACAGGACAGTACACCTCTAAGTTTCAGAGTTATGTCCCTGGAAAAAGTTGAAAGTGCAATAATTACTATTAGGCAAGGCAATCTATCAACCTACAAAGTTTCTTGTTGATATCTCTTATAATTCAAAAATGGAACAAAACAGAGTTATTGTTCTTTTATACTGCACTTCTACTTAATGAGATCTATGTACATACAAAGTTTCATGTTGATATCTCTTATAGTTTTACAGCTATGTCCTGGACAAGATTTTTCTAAAAGGGGAGACAATTCAAATATGAGGCTTAACAGAGTTATGGTTCTTTTGCACTGCACTTCTACTCAATGAGATCTATCTACCTACAATGTTTCATGTTGATATCTCTTATAATCTAAGAATTATGTCCCGGACAAAGTTCAAAGTGTTAAAATGAACAAAGGGCAATAACTCCAAAATTAGGCAAGATAGAGTTATGGTTCTTAACACTGCACTTCTACTTAAAGAGATCTATCTTCCTACAAAGTTTCACAGTGACATCTCTTATCGTTTTAGAGTTATGTCCCAGTCAAAGTTCAAAGTGTAAAAATGAACAGTGGGCAATAACTCCAAAATTAGGCAAGACAGAGTTATGGTTCTTTTGCACTGCACTTCTACTCAATGAGATCTATCTATCTACAAAGTTTCATGTTGATATCTCTTACAGTTTTAGAGTTATGTCCCGGACAAAGTTCAAAGTGTAAAAATGAACTAAGGGCAATAACTCCAAAATTAGGCAAGACAGAGTTATGGTTCTTCTACACAATGAAAACTATTCACCTACAAAGTTTCATGTTGATAACTGATGTTGTTTCAAAGTTATGTCCCGGACAAGAATAGCGGACAGACGTTCTAACAGGACAGTAATACAGAATGAATGACATCAAAGAGAAAGAACAGTTCTAGCCACATTATTACTGTCCCGTGAGAGCGGACAGACATCCGACCAAATAGGGCTAAAGGGCCATTTCAGACAGACAAAGCGGCGACTATATGCTCACCCTTCGGGAAGCATAAATTTTCCACTATCAAATTTTGTATTTGGTATCTTATAGAAAGCCAAAGAGTGTTGGATTACTTTTTTCAGGGTTGTAGTAGGGGTCCAGGGGCAGGGTAGGGTGGAGTGGCCAAACACCGATATTGCCCCTGTGATCCATCACCTTACTTTGCGAAACTGAAGTAACCGAATTTCAAATAGAACAGCTAATTTGTTCTCTATTCAGGAATAAGAATTACAAAATAAATACATGTGTTAGTCATTATTCTTAATTTAAATTTTCACTTTCAAAGTTTTATATTTTTTGGCTTGTAAAAACCTAATAGTGCTGGTAGATATTGCCAACCAAACGGCTTCATAGTTTCTGCTCCTAAATTCCTTGACTGAGATTAATGATGACCAACAAACATTGAAACTAAAGCCAGGGCCAAAACACCATTTTTGGGGAAGGGGCCTCAGCCTCTTTCTTGAGGAAAATATGCGTGATTTTGGCATACTTTGGGAAAAGGGGTTTCAAATTTAACACAAAATTTTAATATGTTCTCCAAAATAGAAAAGCAAAAAGCACCAGTGGGAAATACTAATAAGGCAGTAAAAGACCTTAAGTCAACACCATCATTTAATTTTGTTCTAAATTCTACAGAAATTTCAAAAGACTGGGGAATTTTGAGGGTCAAACTGGGGAAAAAAAGAGACTAGTTTGGTTGGGGAAGCAGCCTATATTCGACCTCTACAAAGAAGGGTTGTTTGGCCCCGAAAGCATATTGTCTACAATTGTCAATGTTATAAAACAGAACTTACATCAATAAAACAGACAGACATCAGAACACTCAACTCAATCAATTTAATGTTTTATTAATTCTTTTTGTTTTTTAATCTTTATTTAACTTACAATGTGTATTCCCATGCAGAAAAATATAAGTTCCTGTATATAATTAATATAATAATATAAACCCCAATTTACATGTATACTATATGTAGGTCTATTATTAATATAATAACAAATACAATACTGTAAATACATACACAGGGTTTTCATTTTTATATCAGGCTTGGCCATGGGTCAATGGGAAAAGCTGAAAATACAACTAATTTTAACAGCATTTCAAATGATGTTATGTATCGCCAATCTGTTAATAATGAAAACCCTGTAAACATAAGCTCAAAATAATAAATTGGGATAGGGTTAACTTGACCTAAATTGTCTTTGGGCCAGGTTAACCTGTGTGTTAACATTATCAATAAAGTACTTAGTTATTTGACAATGTAAGCATATTGTTTCACACTGTATGATTTGCACACCACTGTGGGTAGTTCAACATGATCACCCCTTGTTACTTTACTTGCTTGCAAAATCAAAACCTTATCATCTTGAAATATTTAAACTCTTGATGAAATTTTTGCCTTAATTAGTAAATTACAATTAGTGACAGTCAAGTTATTTGACAATGTAAGCATATTGTTTCACACTGTATGATTTGCACACCACTGTGGGTAGTTCAACATGATCACCCCTTGTTACTTTACCTGCTTGCAAAATCAAAACCTGATCATCTTAAAATATTTAAACTCTTGATGAAATTTTTGCCTAAATTAGTTATTAATTACAATTACTAACTGACTGTCAGTGTCTGATATGACTAGGTGTACTACCTGTGGCAATCATTACAAAAACTTCAACACACACAACTTTTAAAAACTTTTTAAACATTTAAACAATTTTTAGACATGTCTACATCTACTTTCTGTTCCGGAAAGCAATTTATTTTGTCCTCATTTGGAAATACACTACCATTAACTAAATAGGTTATTCACTAATTGATTTAATTTTCATATACATTTATAATTATCTTGGGCATTTTGTTCGTCATAAATGTTTGACCTAAATTTCTAAAGTGTTTTCTGAAATCAATGTATTAAAACATCAATTATATACATGCTGATTGAATAGAACTTCAGTTTTCATCACAAAATTCAATTAAAATGCCTTTTCAAATACGCCCAAAAGCTGTTAAACTTCAATACAATGAGTAACTGAGCGCGACACTGCACACAACCCGCTAATGTATTGAATAGCCAGACTATATTGACAATTGTGCAACTGGTGAAGGTCATATACACATTTTATCCCAGATTCACTATGCTAAACCCCCGCCCAATTAAAACACATGTGTTGAACAATTATTAAACTTCTGTCCCTATTCCTACCTGTCGTTTAAATCCAGAAGGTTCACTGCTCACAATTGTAACGATAGCAGATCCCTAAACCCCAGAAATATACACGAAAATGGGGTAAATATCATGTATAGTCTATATATGTCCTGCATATACAAACTCCATCATGTACATTCCGCAGAAGAAAACTTGACCTCGACTGTCTGGGACTATCTGCGCATATGCTATGACCCGGATATGCATGTCTATGCGTCTTTAAAAGGAAAACCAACTCACCTGTGCGACGAAGAATGTTTCTATTGTCTGTGAATGTTAAATTTAAATTGATTTAAGCCATAAAAGAACAATAATTGTCCATGTAATAAAGTTTTCAGGCTTAACAAAATTTCCCCGGAAGTTAAAGCAAATAACTCCTACAAGAAGAGTATCTATTACGGACGGAGTTTATCCCCTTTGACCGTGCGCAAAATATCCCGTCGCACGGCTATGTCGATGCAAATCGTGTCCCTTTTTGTAATGATTTTTGTTGCGGTCTAATGTTTTCATTAGGTGTTTTATCAATTGTAGATTCAAGAATTTTCTCAATTGTAGATTCAAGATCTAGACCCCCTTACTTATACACGATCGATCTGCAGAAAAATTGCCTAAGATTTGTACATACTGCGATTGCTGTCTTATCTTTTTTCATATGACATAGTCATTGTCTGCAAACAACAGTACCTGGGCCGGAGTACTTAAAATGACAAAGTCCCAGGCAGAACGAAATATATTTAAATATTTTTAAAAATACAGGTAGATCTGATTAGCTCGTGCGCCCTGTGCATAGTGACACGTTTTACTTTAGTTTAACTTAACTCGTACTGAGCGATTAACAAAACAAATTATTTAATTAAAACAAAAAGAAACCTTTTTAAAATGAAGTAACGAATATTTCTATTACTTTTGAAATAAATGAGCCGCGTCACGACAAAACCAACATAATGGTTTGCGACCAGCATGGATCCAGACCAGCCTGCGCATCCGCGCAGTCTGATCAGGACCCATGCTGTTCGCTATTAGTTTCTCTACTTGTAATAGAGTTGGTAAGCGAACGGCATGGATCCTGATCAGACTGCGCGGAGGCGCAGGCTGGTCTGGATCCATGCTGGTCGCAAACCCACTATGTTGGTTTAGTCATGACACGGCTCAAATATTAAAACTGCAAAAAGATTCGAGGGAGATGCAGATATTTCCTTCACAATTTTATACATTTGTGCTAGTTTACTTGCTTTTATAAATGATTTTATATGGCTTTGACATTTTCGGTGTTTCTTTATTTTGTTGTCAATTGTTATCATTTATTGGTACGACCACTTCATGTCCTGCCTTTTGTTCTCTCTCATTCTTTTTTGATCGGGGTCCTACTTAATTGTTGCCTTTGCGATGGGGTGCACAGTGTGCCTGTAATTTGCCGAGGGTTGCATTCTGTGGACGTCGCTGTGCCTTGTTGATCTTTGTCTGTTATATCTCCTGTTTTACAACCATAATACACGAGCGCTTTTCTTTTAATTGCTTGTTTCTTAGCTCAAGAAAGCAAAAAAAAAAACACATTACGGAAAATAGATTAAATAATTTAATGTGACGTTATCAGATAGCTTAACTGAAGTTGCACGAGAAAGAATATCATAAATCAGGTACGAAATGAAAGTGATTGAGTTGTGGAAGAAAAATGTCATTATAAGCAAAATTGCTGAATAATCTTTCATCTTAAACATTGCAACGCAAGGACGTTGTCGAGTAATGAAGAACAGTTTCTGATGCTACTCGGTGAAAATATAGATTCAGAAGCACAAGAAGTTTCGTATATCAGCAATTTCTTATTTAACTCTTACTTTATTTGCCGTTACTTCTATTATTATTATTATTATTATTATTATTATTATTATTATTTATCTTTGACGGATATTATCATATATTTATCCATTCAAATGCACTAATCTTGATTTCTTTTTTCCTTTTAATTATTTCTAAGAAATAGCATTCATTTCAGTTCATGTTTATTTTTCATGAATCTTGTCAAAATTAATTTTCAATTTAAATAAAAAATGAAATAATTATTGATACAAACTAACATTCCCACCAGAAACTGTACAAATTCTAAATATGCCCACCAGAAGTTGAAATTAGCGTGTTGTTATATTTTGATTATTATTAAACTTAATACCGAGATTTTACGAATAATTATTTCATTAATTTGCATCCATGTAGTTATATGCAATATCGTTGACCAGAAATGCTTGCAGTTTTATTTTGGACATTTATATAGTATTGACAGAAACATATTTTGTCTTGTTTGATGAGCTTCAAAACTAAGGAGTTGGAAAAAAACCGACCAAAATAGTCACTTGTTAAATCATAAAATATGTAGATGACCAGTTTATATCTTCGTCAAATCAGAAGTTGGGAAGAAGAAACCTAAAACCGAACGTGTCTTTAACATTGCTTTAATTAATGGGCATATTTAACAATTTTAACATACAAATCCACTTACTTGGAGATATACGTGCGTGCGTTATAATATTATAATACCCATGACTCGATCGGTAGCCATTTTGTCAAGATTGAACCAAGTGTGCAACCACTTCACGTCCTGTCCCTTGTGTTATTAACAAAACTATTTCTTTTGGAACTGATGAAATAAATAGCATTTTTTTATACATGTACATGTCTATGTATAATGTGTATATTTTGTACTGCATTATCATTCATAGAGGAGTAGAAAAACTGAAAAGAGTTTTAAACACAATTAAATAGTACTAAAATAGAGAGAGAAAAAATGAATCCCTAAAGAACGCCCAAAACGTCATAATTAAAAATGTTGCAGGATTGGGTTGCTAGGGGCCGTGGACGGTACATAAACCGGCTCAGGTAACCGAGCCTGCAACATTTTCAATTTTGCCGTGTTGGCCTTTCTTTAGGTATTCTGTTTTCTCTATTCTATTTGTTTGAGCCTGTTCATGGACGGTACTGGAAAATGTAGGTTTCCATCCACGCCACCGATTACCGGTTTATGTAAAATCCACCATTTACACGTGCAAAATGGTGAAATTTTGAATTTAGAAACATGCGCAGATGTGTTCACTGTAACAATACATGTAGGGGGAGGCCCAAAGATTTTTTTCTTCAATTTTACCCTTCCCCTAACCTGTCCTTCTGGCCCTTTCCCCGTCACTCTTATCCTTTTGCATTTTTGTATACATTGCTTTCAATGTATACAGAGTTATAAGCCTTATCTCAGAAATCGTTACAGGTTTAATGCATTACCGAACAACATCCACTCCCGGATAAAAACCGCTATAGAAACTAGTTCTTCATTCTGCAGTAGCGTTACATTCCGACTACACATCATTAAAATAGTGTTTGCAAAGTTGTTTAAATGTTTTGAAAGTTCCAAATCGTTCATTTTCATGAAATAATAGACTCTACATTCCTTTAAAGAAAACAAAAAATAACAGTTCATTGATAAAATCGTAGTTTACACCTACGCGTTAAACTTCGCATATACGCATGCGCTTGCTAGCATGAATGAATACATCGTAAATATAGTAAGGTCGTCAGAATTATATAAATGGGACGAAACATCTCAGATAGATATTTAATCAAATAAAATTCCTAATTTACATTTATGCAATTAAATTGCCCTAAAATGTTTTACAAAATGAGTATGGAGCTCCGTAACAAAATTTATCAGCGTATACCGGAAAATGTTTTTTTTTTGTTTTTGTTTTTTAAAAACCTGGCAATTATCGTGGCTTCGAAAAATAGAAATTCCGTAAGCTATTCTTTTGAATACCTTTTTTACACATGATTTTCCTTTCACTTTTGTATGCCTTAGATTTTTGAAAAGAAATATGTTTCGAAATTCAGTGGTGATTGCCAGAGCATGGAGCTAAATATATATATAGGCATATGTGGCCAGATTCGACGATAAGAAATAATCATTTGAAACTAACTGTAAATCAGTGTAAGCATTAAGGAATAAATGCATTAAATTTATGTTTAGAAAATAGGAATTATTTTAATCTGCTTATATTAATGGGTGCATGGAATTGCCGAAAAACACCGAAAAACCGAAAAACACCAAAAAATACCGAAAAACACTTAAAATACAAAAAAAAAATATTTAGGCTGTGATTAAATTCAGCAATATAAACAATTTTTGATGTTTTTTTGATGAAATGGGTTCAATATCAGTTTTAAATCGATGATATATCATAAAATACGCTGATGAATGTATTCGATGAGCCTGCGTCGCACATAGAAAAGCCGAAAAACACATGTCACAGGCAAAAAAAAAATATGCTAATTTCCATTTTAATCACTAGAGAAAATTGTTTTTCACAATTCCAATCAATAAATTTATCAGTTGTCAGCATTATATTGAAAAGAACACACTATAAAAATGTTTTTGGAAACTCAACGGGTAAGCTTAAAAAATATGGATAAGCCGAAAAACACTTTTTACGGCGATACAATTGGTAAAATTCCAACAAAATTAGTTTTATCTACTTTTTTCTATCCTTTAAATGATTAAAATTTACTTTCTTTTTGCAACCAGTGTAAATTAGAGAATGATTCTATTCTGTATTTAATGCGATATGAAAGTGTTTTTCAGCAAAGTAACAGTCTAGCTTCAAAAAACATGGAAAAGCCAAAAAAAAAAAAAACACACACATTTTTTTACGGGCGTTAAAATAGTCATAATTAAAACAAGAGCCGCTATTATTTTTTTTTTCAACCTTTTTTAAATGAATAACTATTACTTTCTTTTGTTACCAATGGAAAATGGCAGTGATATTATTTTTATAAATACAGTATGAAAGTGTTTTTCGTTTACGTAACGGTAAAAACATGGAAAAGCCAAAAAAAAAAAAAAACACATTTTACTGGCGATGAAATGGACATTTTTAAAATTAGAATTATTAAATAAATTTTTCAACCGTCTAAATAAATGATTATAACATTATATTTGTAAGCAATATCAGTAATATTTTTGTAATAAACATTGTATGAAAGTGTTTTTCGGCTATGTTACTGCCTAGCGTCAAAAACATAGAAAAGCAAAAAAACAAAAAAAAACAAAAAACAAACAAACAAACAACACATTTTACTTGCGATAAAATAGATATATTTAAAAAAGTGCTGCTAAATACATTTTTCAACCGTTTAAATGAATAACTATTACATAAAATTTATTACCTTTGTAAAATGTCAGTTATTTTTTGTAATAAGTACAGTATGAAAAACTTGTGTTTTTTTCGGCTATGTAACAGTCAGCGTTAAAAACACGGGAAAGCCGAAAACCACATTGGACTCGCGATAAGAAAGGTATATGAATAAAAACATCAATAAAATTAGACTTTTCAATCGTTTAAATAATTAACTTTTACTTTTTATTTGTTTATAGTAAAAACTAATCGAGCAGTCGTTTTATATTTATATGCTATATGAACTTGCGTAGTTACAATAGAGTAAAGAACATATATAGAAAAGCAATAATTTACTTAATCATTACGCAGTATCTTATTATTTATTTCAGTGGTGAAACTTATAGGTTGGCTCAGGGTGAGGTTTTAGATTGTTGAATGTCGGCCATCCATCTTAATATGTCAACTGTGGTCTGTCCACATTTAGCATCGTCGGATACCCACGGCCGAACCATTTACATTTATCAGTTATGTCATGTTAAATGTTAATCAACCATGTGTATCCGACGATGACATTACAGTTGTTAACAATCTGCTGGTCATTTAGTTTGTTAACACTTTACTGGTCACACTTTTGCCCCAGTTGTCACACAACATCGTAAGAATGTGTGTGACAGGTTTTGCTCGAGTTTGAACATGGATCACCTTGGTTGAAAATCAGAAGCAAGTCACAGTAGCCAAAAAATAGAAAAAATGTTTAGCTCAATAATTCATCTAAAGTTAAGAAGTTGGTAACACAGCCTGGTTATGGGAAAAAAAACCTTCTTAACTTGCTGTCCAATATAAATGAATTTCTTGGAAAGGTTATATATGAAGACTATATGTAACAATTATTGAAGAATGAAAATATTACAGTACATTTGAATTGTTTTGATTATAGATTTCATTTTTATTAATAAACGATAAAGTAATGCATTTGAAAATTAATGTGTAGAGATTAATACAACACACCAGAATATATGTATTAATGCATCAAAGTACAGTACATAGATGTACTATAATTTGGTAATTAGGTCTTGTAGGATGATTCAATTAATTGACTTTGTATAGAGTTCAAGCCAGATCATGTATTTTATTAGATAGCATCACTGGAAACTCAATATGACTGTTTCAATATTCTATACTGCAGTCCATTTAACGGGTGTTTCAAAAAAAGATTTCTTCATTGCTCATCTATCAGCTTGCCTAGCAATACACATATGGAACATCACATCTTCCTTGTCTCATAAATAACTAAATTTAGAATAAGAAAAAAGCCTTGGTGCATGTGAGTCACTTGTTAGGGACATTGACCTTGGTCAGAATATGACCCCTATTGTTTTCGAGGTCAGTAGGTTGAAATCAACATGGCCTTGATGACAAAAATGGATTATATTATCAAGCAATGTATACTTCAGTACTTTCAGTGCTTTGATTTATTATGACGATCATGTTTTCCTTCTGTCAAGCAATTAGAAAGACATATAGAGATGTCCTGAAAACTGCATTTGTTGGCCGTCAGATAAAGAGGCTCTCTGCTTTTCTGAAGGTGAAATTTTTAACACAGTGCATTACTTCTATTTACATAGTGTTAAGACTTTTTGTTCGTAATGCTTTTTGTTATTGTTTCGAAGCTTACTTTAACATAGTCAATGGACCGTTTTATTTGAATATAGCTACTTCTTTGATGACTAAAATCCCTTCATTAAAAATGGTACTTCCTGTTATATCACTAGAAAGGTTCAAGTTAAAATATTTAGGCTCCCAAGAAAGATACAATGTTCGGAAGTAGCACATGCTTGTAATCCCCAGACAGGGACATATTGAAATGTATAGGTTTGCATGACAGGGTTCACATTAAATTGCATAGGTTCGCAAGACAGGGTACACATTGAATTGTATTGAATCACAAGACAGGGTACACATTGAATTGTATATGCTCGCTTGTGTCTAATATCGCTTTAATCTTTAAACCGATTCCTTGCGTAACGACATAGGTTTTCTAAGATGATTGCTAGGCGCTGCAGAACAAACACACGTGTTATCCTCGGATACAGAAGTACGTACAACAGCGATGAAAAAGACGCTGCAGCGCCACAGAACAGTGTTAAGCTTGGTTTAATTGTACAAAATTATTATGCTTTATATAGAAAATATCTCATGAGCTGGGAGCAGTTTAGTGTGTGCTGCGCGAAAAACGTATTGGCGCGGACAAAGGCACACAATATCAGGAAGAGCGACACCCGATGAACGCATCCCCAACAAAATCTAGAAACACCGACCTCGTGCAGCTTTCTTGTCTCTTGTTTAGCCGGTGCTTGGGAACGTGATGGATGTTGCACTTTTTAAATATCCCTCATGTACATCTCAATCAAACCGAGTCTGCAATTTTCGTGTAATTTTGTTGTGATTAATGCTTCCTAGGGGTCATCCTTTCTCCAGATCTTTATACATCACAACAGCAGGTGGGAAGTGCCGTGAGGCAGCTGTAAATAGTTGCCCCGTTCTTCACTTCAGTATTGTTTTTGTCTGGTTCTTCGGGATCATTGCTTTCACTTTTAAGTGTTGAAAATCGAGAACCGCTTAAGCCGGTGCTAGGGGACGTGAGGAATATTGCATTTTTTTCATTATACCGCATGTACAGACTCAATCAAACGGAGTTTGTAATTTTCATGTAATTTTGTTGTGATTAATGCTTCCGAGGGATCGCCCTTTATCCAGATTGTTATAGGTTCATCTAAAGACCTTACCTTTCAACAAGAGACTCTAAGCTTTCCGTCATTAAATCTTAAACACAGTTTCTTTTACGGTGTGGAATTTCACTAAACAATTTCAAATGTAATTCATGAATTATTGTTGACTTCAAAATGACGTATGGAAATCTGAAAGAATGGTGATCCTCGGTTTCATTAATCTCATTCATTAAAAGCTTGTTGGTAACCAAACATTAAGCATTATATCTATTCTACATTTCTTAAAGTTATAATCCCGTTGAACGAGGGTATTTTTCAACGTAGGGTGTCGTATAAATATAAAAACTGTCTTAAAACAAGTTTCTGAATATATTTGAAAATGGCAACACACAAAAGGAGGAATTGTTAAAGACATGTACACACATTTTACAAGCAAAATTACACTGAGAAAGGAATCTTAAACGCATTTTACAAGTTCATTATAATTTTAATTATAAAGCACCTTGAAAAAAAACCCCCAGATAATTGCTGAATTAATACAAAATGTATGACGTTTTTGAATTTACCTTCACGGATTACACTAGTGTCAATACGTTTACCAAAGTCAGATCAGGGGGGGGGGGGTATGATTTTTTTTCAAGATACAATTAGGAAAAATACCATTCTACTAGCAGTCATTGTTTTTACATATTAAATTGCTCACACAAAAACAGTAATATTAAGAATTTACATGAAATAAAATAAGACCAACATTTCAAAGCAAATAAAATTGTAATGTCCAATATATAGCAAAGCATCTATTTTCGTTGACAGTCTGTCGGTTCTATCATGCTATATTAAAGATGAAGTTTTAAATGTTGCCAAGAATACCCGCTTTTATTTCGTTCTAGCGTCTTTTTCTGTTTTAGTTCGGTGTCCTACTGGGTTCCGTATCGGTGGTTCTGTGTTCCTGAATTCCTCGTCCTTGTTGATCTTTGTTCTCCTCTGTTGTAATCAGTAGTCGTTTCTTGGCAAAGATCTTTTTGCAAGATGAATGTTCAATGCTTTTCTACTATACACATATATGGACATAGATCTCATCACCTATGTAAACTATATCGTGTTTGACAAATTAAAATTGCACAGGCAATGGTGACTGTATTTGGACTAATTATTTGCCTGTAATATGACTTTCAGAATGAAGATAATCCTCTTTTCAATATATGTATGTGAAAAACAAGATCATCAAGTAATCGGCAATGAATTTAAACACAAAGAATTGATTCTGGAACTTCCAACTTGGAAATGGATCACCGAAGTATCAAATCGTTTGTGTATGAATAATATAACCTCACTTATTGATAGTTGGACAGACGATGATTTATTACAATCACCCATAGTAAGCATGTAATGATTTGTCGACCTTGTTCGAATTACTACAATATTTACTTAATATTTAATGTTTCTTTCAGCCTTTCCCAAAACAACTGCTCACCAGCAACGTCTTCCGAATACTCTAAATAAGACTCATACCGGATCCAGTTCATCATTTCTAACGGCATGTCCTCTATTGGAATGTTGTCTTTCATTACAATTAAAAGACAATTATTATCAGCACGTGTATAAATGCTCTCCATTCTTGCCATTTGGAATTCATACATACACCATTTACTATTGATAAACTCCCGGCTCAATATGACCAACGTAATCTTACTGCTCTGGACTGCGCTAATTATATTGTCGATGATGGACCTTCCAGCGACAAAGTCTCTTTGATGGATGCAGAGTGACAGACCATGTTGCTCTAGATTTGGAACAAGCTGGTCGGATATGAACTGATTGTTGTCCTCAGCATATGATATAAAAACTCCATATTTGTACATCCCATCCACGTCTTCGTCTGGTAAAATATTGATTGAAAAATATCTTCGCTTCGTCATATAAACGAAATATCGTATTTGCCAACGGTTTCTATATACAAGTCTTCCAATAACAACCAGAAAGAATATTGTGATAAAAACAGACGAGATGGCTATTGGGGCTGTGTAGGCATTGCAAGACCTATTCAGTTTGGCAATTTGCTTTTCGACGTCATCAAATGTAAGGGTATCAGAAAACGTAAATGTTTCATATCCCACAATATTTTTTTTGTGTTTAACAATCCAGAGAAGAAAATCCTCGTTATTACAGGAATATTTTAGTGTATTATTTCGCAGGTCTATCGAAAAATTGTGTCCCATTTTGTCAAAGTGATTCATTAATGAAGAAGGTAGGGAACTCAAAACGTTATGACTTAAGTTTAAGTGAATTAAAGATTTCAGTGAATCTATATTTGCAGTCCATTCTTGTATTTTATTACTACTAAGATCAAGAATTTTTAAATTAGTCATGTTCATGAACACATTCTTTGGAAGATCTTGTATTAAGTTATCGGAAAGGTTCAGCACTTTAAGGTTAGGAAATGTTTCAAATTGTCGGTCTTCCAAAGATGGTCCTAAAAGATTATTTTGAATTTGAAGTTCTTCTAGATTTGGAACTGTAATTCCTGTACGAATATCCATATGTTCACATCGATTTTCTGATAGATCTAGGTATTTTAAATGGCGTGCTTTAATGAATTCAACAGTAACGTTGTAGATGCGGTTTCTAGATAAGTCAAGTCTTTCTATCTGAAAGAAGCCACGAAACAATCGGCTATGAACAATATTAATAATAGATATCAGTGCTGAGACATATCCACATTGGGGTGCATGTATGTTTTTAATATTCTTTGGTAGGGATACTGGATTATTATGTCCATTATAAAACGTGCATGTTAATTGTTGTCGTGATGAAGCAGTGCGATTAAGGAAGTCGTCCGCCATGAAAGGACAATTAGACGGCTTATTATCGTAACAATCATCCTCGTGACTAGATATATAACCAAGAAATTGTGGAGATAAAGTATAATCTTTCACCTGGCCAAATGTGTCCAGGTATCCAGTATGCAAGTTTATCAAACTTGATATACATCCTAATTGAATAATGTACAATCCAATGGAAAGCCTATTGCGTCCTATGCGAAAGGTAGTTATATTTGAAGGCAATAAAAGGAAGGAGTTCGATTCGAACATGTCAATCCTATTTCCTTCAACGGCAAACTCGTCTAATGTTGTGTTAAACAGGTAACATAAATCACGCTTCCTCACTGTCACCGATTTTCCAAAAGGTCTGTGCACGTGGGAGTAATTAAAAACCTTGATATTCGTAAATTGCAGACCAAAGGAGATGTTCTCCAGTGCTGTAAAACCTAACTCTGTGTTATTAGACAAATCAAGTACTTCTAACTTTTTGAGACCTCTGAGAGCACCGAATTCAAACTTTTTTATCATACACTCGGAAATATTTAGTAATTTCAAATTGGCGCGTACTGATTGAAATGTTGTTTCTTTGATATACGGAATACAACAGTTTCCTAACTTTGATGTCATTGTCAGTTCCTCAAGTGAAATTACATTGTCTTTGAAAATATTCACGTCTTTGTTTGGGAGACCATCGATATACAACGATCGTAATCCGCCTGATTGATAAAGTATTGGATACTTCAATTTCTCAACGCTCACATTTGATTTTATATTTCCATTCAGTTTTAGTGTACGTAAACTAACTGGAAGTGTTAGTTCATAAGCTGTATCTTCCCTGTAAATATCTAGTTTGTTGTGACTCACATCCAGTAATGTAAGCTCTGTCATGTTTGATAACACATCTTTCTCCAGATGTATCAAGTTGTTGTTTGACAGTGACAGTTCCTTTAATGATTCACAACCGTTAAAATCATCTTTTGATAGTGTTGTATCATTTAATGTCGCAGTTAGTCGTTCAATTTGAGAATAATTTCTTACCATTTCACATATTTCCTTGAGCATTCCATGACAAAACACAGGTTTCATTGTTTTATTTACTTGTAACTCCAAACACACACTTTTGTGAATGCTTGATTCAAAATGATACATTTCAAATAAAAACATACATATAAGAATCAGTCCTAGCCTCGCCATTTTTGAACGTAATATTACATGAATACGGATATGTTTAAACTGTTATTAAGATATATTGACTGTATAATTCATCACTCGTGATTATCCCCCCCCCTCACACTAGTTGGCCATTATATGTATTTCCTGTCATTCAATGAGCTCTTGACTGTTATCATAGTATGATAAAACATCTTCCGATCATCTGACCAAATATAATTTATTATTATTCTATTGTTATGGATATTGGAAGTTAAAATTTATGTTATACATTTAAAAGATTCTAACGTACAAGTAAAATGTAGAAGGCTTGCAATTAATTGTTGTAAATTCTAACAGGATGAAATATTCATCTTGTTTTTTTTAAATTAAATATTTTAATATAATCTAATTTGGTGACATTTTCAAGAAAAAGTAAAACTGTCGTACATCAAAATCAATACACTGCGGACAGGCACTCTTAAGCAGTGGTGTTTGTAGTTTTCACTCCGGATCACGACAGTAAGCCACATTGAATACATCAGAGCACAGTTCAACCACCGCCTCGTTCCAGGGCAGGCTGTCAAGCAGTTTTAAACCAGTACTAGTTGCCTTTACTTTCGCAAGGAACTGAAACTTCTGTACATGCCAGAGCAGATTAACAGTGCAAATGACCGTAGAAAGGATTTCATAATCAATTCTTAAGCATTTGAGCAGACAAGCTTATTATAGTAAAATCCCTGTGACCTTGACCTTTGACACAGTCACCTAAAATCAAAAGGGGTCATCTACTATTCATAAACAACTGTAATACCAAATATGAAGAATGTTGACCAAAGCATTCTTAAGCAATTGAGCAGACAAGCTTTTTTAAGTCAAGGCCCCAGTGTTTATTCTAGGATTCGAAAAACAGGGGGATTTTTATCGAAAAGTGAGAATTTATTACATTTGTTGATCTTTTTCCTTCTTTGTCTATATAAAATTTTCCCCCTCTCTCTAAAAAAATAGGGGTGAATTCTCAAAAATATGGGCGAATCCCCCTATCGCCCCTCCTAGAATAGACACTGAGGCCCCTGTGACCTGTACCTTTGACCCAATGACTTCAAAATCAATAGGAGTCACCTAATGGTCATGATCAACCTCAATGCCAAATATGAAGACTGTGGGTCAAAGGAATCTTAAGTTATTGGACCGACAAGCTTTTTGAAGTCAAGGTCCCTGTGACCTTGACCTTTGACCCGGTGACACCAAAATCTGAAGGGATCATCTACTAGTCATGACCAATCTAAATACCAAATATCAAAATTGTGGACAAAGGAATCTTAAGTTACTGGGCGGACAAGCTTTATGAAGACAATGCCCCTTTCACCTTGACCTTTGACCCAGTGACCTTAAAGTCAATAGGGATTATTTACTTATCATGACAAATCTAAATACCAAATATAAAAACTTTGGGTCAAAGGAATCTTAAGATATTGGACGGACAAACTTTTTAAAGTCAAGGCCCCTGTGATCTTGACCTTTGATCTGGGACCTCAAAGTCAATAGGAGTCATCTACTAACCATGACCAATCTAAATACCAAATATCAAGATTATGGGTCAAAGGAATCTTAAGTTATTGGGTGGACAAGCTTTTTGAAGTCAAGGCCCCTGTGATCTTGACCTTTGACCCGGTGACATCAAAGTCAATAGGGATCATCTACTAACCATGACCAATCTAAATACCAAATATCAAGATTGTGGGTCAAAGTAATCTTAAGTTATTGGGCGGACAAGGAAAACCCGACGGACGGCCGGACGTGCCAACATATGGGGTTTATGTGCTTTTTCTTTGATCTTTATGTAGGACGGGCGGGAGACGGACGGAAGTCCGGACGGAGAAGCTGATTCCAGTATACCCCCCTTACAACTTCGTTGTGGGGGGGGGTATAATAATAATAATAATAATGATAATAATAATTTTGAGCATTCTCGAAAATAGCAATTATCAATGTTTTTGTTTTTGTTAAATGCATGTTTAGTATCTGTATTCGGACTGTATTGTGTACTCAATTAACCATTATCTATGATAGAAATATCATATTTTTATTGTGTACAATGATCTAAATTATGAATTATATTTGCCATAATTATATTGTATTTTAAAAGTATTATAGTTGTTGTTGTTGACAATAAAAGCAACACACCTCCCGATTTATCCGAATTACATTGAAATCAGCACTTACAAACCACGTTAATTACCAAAAAAAAAAAAGAGGTCAAAATATGCAAAAATATTACTTACTGCGTAAGTAACTACTTACGCAGTAGAATTATGTTGATAGATAGTGTAAAATCAGTCATTAATCGCACATAAGATAAATATTATCACTTGAATCTTTAATATTTTTACTTTTCTTAAAATCTTAGTACGTTTCCCCCCACCCAATTAAAATTTTCTTGAAATAATTTGGCTCATCTAGAGGCATGCAGAAAAATCACGTGTATCAAATGTTTAATCAGACACTGTATCCTGTTGTAAAATTACAGTCATTTTGTTACATATAATACGAGAAGTGTTCAAATATGAATGCAAGTTTAGCACGTAAAATTTGATTCTTCATGTTTCACTGATTTTTTTGTACCCTCAAAGTATTCACCACTAACATATATTCAAAGTTTCAGTATCCGGATCCAATCTTTGAAGGTATTTTCATAGTATTTTAGGTACACTATGTTAAGGCACTGGAACATTTCAGAACGTAGATGTTTAACTGAACGGATTTTCAGAATCCAGTAAAAATTGCACTTTATCACATAAACCGCGGCGCAGGAGTGTAATAAAGTCATTTATTACATGCTTTTCGGTGGTTTATAGAAATATATCAGTGAAATAAAACTGGTAATTTCACTGTTTGAAACAGTGAAATTACCACTTTGATAATTTCACTGTTTTGAACTTAAGCCCCTTACGTTGTTTCAGTGAAATACCAGCGTGCACAGTACTGGGTACCAACTTAATGACGTGACGTCGTAAATGACGTCACGTTGTATTATTATTTGGCGCGCTTTTCATTCAGTATTAGGTTTATTGTCTCTTAAAACGTTTCTTTGCATACAATAAAAAGAAAATTTGTTTAGTTTAGTGTAAGATCGAAATATATTTTACCTTGTGAACACCAAAAGTGAAATATACCTTTTGGTGCTCACTCGGTGAAATATTTTAAGAATCTTACACCGGCTGCCGGTACAGACCGGAATATCTAGCTCGAGGGTAACTGTTTAAGGCAGGCTCTGCCGAGTTTCCGCTAAACAGTTACCCGAGAGCTAGATATTCCCGTCTGTACCAATTGCCGGTGTTTGATTCTTTTTCTTGCATATTACTTGTCAATTATTTTCGGAACAGAAATTATGAAAACTGATATTCTCATTACGCACTTTTTTCTTATAGTAGCGTATGAACATACAACTTCATTCATAACGGAAAAATGACGTCATCCTAAGAACGCGATTCATTCATAAACGGCGCGCGTCAATGACGTCATTTAAAGCACGCGACTTGTCTTACATGGGGGTGTAAGACAGAGTTTTCCAGCACCGGTGTAAACGGTAGATAAACCTGTCTGAGATGCATGAAATTACGATCTTACACTAAACTTTAACAAATATCCTCTATTTAATAAAAACGATATTACATAGAGGATATTTGTTTGTTTGTGTGTAAGATGAAATTTTATTTCATCGAGTGGGCTTTAAAAACAGTATTCTCACGAGTGGCGTAGCCACGAGTGAGAATACTGTTTTTAAAGTTCACGAGATGAAATAAAATTACATCTTACACAACAAACAAACAAATTTTCTTTTTATTTTATGCTAAAAAACAAGTTTAAACGAAATTTCCATAATATTAACATAAATATTAAAATCTGTTTCCCCATTGAGAGCCCCATTTCGTGCGAATTTCTCATTAAAAACAAGAAGTCTTGAGCTGAAAAATAAGTCCGACAATCAACATTTAATGACAGTGATATTATTATTTTGTTTAAAAAATATGAATGATCGCTTGTTTTAATAATAAAAACAAACAATTCGCGTAGGAGAAAATTCCAACCATCCATCCGTATTTCTGTTACCTACTGCGAATTTATATTAGACCTGGCTTTGTTAAATGTAAGCGGCAGCCATTTTTTAAAGTTGTGTATTTCACGGGAGGAAAATAATTTGTGTTTGATTCAGAGGGGTATCATTTGGAATTGTTAGTCATACACCTTTTTAAAAGAAAGAAAACATATTTGAGGATTGAAACAGACAAAAATTAAGTGTTGACAGATGTGAAAACATGAAAAAAGCAGCTATGAAAATGGAAGACTTGGAACTTGCTCGGAACGCTGGGTTGGTTTACTTGTTCTACGAGCTGTAGCTGTCATTGCTTTTCAATTTTTCATAAAGCATACGGCAGTTATTACTCGTAGGATACTTTAATATGCCCAAATGTCATCAAGAGCAGTTTGCATGTGGAAGGAATGTATTTTTCAGACTGTAAAAATGAAACAAAAAATTTAGAGACGAAATTTGGTGATTGGAATTTGAATGAATAGAAGTAAGTTTTCTCCTTTTTATTACTTTTGACGTTTAAGGTATTTTTTTTTTTTTCATTTATTTTATTTTTCAAAAACATATAAACACAATCATTCACATTTACATAGAAACTCCACACAGAGAAAAAGTAAAAACAAAACTTTCAAAAATTTCAGAAAGAAAAAGAATA
Organism: Ruditapes philippinarum; assembly: GCF_026571515.1. Taxonomy (NCBI): domain Eukaryota; kingdom Metazoa; phylum Mollusca; class Bivalvia; order Venerida; family Veneridae; genus Ruditapes; species Ruditapes philippinarum. The sequence goes on from NW_026860587.1 coordinate 29,213, forward strand.
AATCTACTTAAAAAACTATCATTCTTACACTAAACAAAACACACACACACACACACACACACACACAAGACAGGGGGAAAAAAGACAAGTGAATCAGTTTCATTTAATTTTTTACGTTTTATGGTTTATACGTTTAATTTACATAATATTATTGTTTTAGTCATCAGTATTGTTTGTTAAAGTGTTAGATAATTTACTCCATTTTTGTTTGTACGATTCAATTTTATCATTTGACAGTGCAATTGCTTCTTCAATCTGTATCCTTAACAGCAGAAAGTTTTTAAAAATATCAAAAGTGGGCTTTCTTCCTTGATATTTCATTTTTAAAATGTAATATTTCATTAGAATAATGATATAATTTACTACATTACTATTTATATTGGTTGTAAGCTCTCCAAAAAACACTGTTTCTTTACTGTATGAAAAATGAAGATTAATGGATAAGAGAAAGGATTGCAAGTTTGACCATAAATTTTGCACAATATTACATTCCCAAAAAAGATGATGAAGTGTTTCTAAACTACTGCAGCAAAAATCACACACATTTGAATTGCATAGATTATATTTGAAAAGCATAGTGTTTGTTGCAGTAAGTCTATGGATGAACTTATACTGAAAATTTCTTAATGTCACATCTATAGTACACTGTAGTGGTATAGTATATATCTTAATCCAATTCAATTCTATATCTATTTCTTTTTCCCATTGCTCTTCATTTTTATTTTTTTCCTTCTCATCATTTTCAAGTTGGATATTATATAAAAGTTTATTTATTGTTTTGGATTTTTGAATTTTATTGAGAAGCGTATCTTGTTCTTCCATATAAGTTGTGTTATTTTTTTAGGTTCTCAAGGTATTGTTTTGGTATATTGTTTATTAGCATAAAGTATCTTAAATAATCAGCATTTTCTATTCCGTAAATTTCTTTAAAATCATCATATTTATAAAAGGCTTTTCTCCTATAATCATAAAAATGTTCTATATAAAGTATGCCTTTATCATGCCATGTTTTATAATAAACCAGTTTGTTGTCAATTTTAATGCTAGAATTATTCCATACTATGTCTTTAACATTATCTTTGTTTTTATTGTGCTCATGCTGAATGTGAAACCAAGACGAAAGAACATTATTCATGAACGAATTATGTGGATATAAATTATTGATATCATTTTTTGAAAGATTTACACTGGAAGATAAAATCATTTCCATTTTGCTTTATCTTGTGTTTTACAAAAAGTTTCCATGAACTCTCATTTTCTTTGTTTATATACCTTTTTACCCAGCTTGCTTTTACTGCATTAAGATAATATGTAATGTCTATCATTTTTAGTCCACCATTTTTTATATTAAGTTTTAAGTTTTGCGTTTTTTATTTTTTCTGGTTTTCCTGCCCATAGAAAGTGAAACATCGCTTTAGTTATTTCTTTCATCTTATCATTGGATGGGTTTGCTAAAACTGAAAAAGGATATATTAATTTTTGGCAATGCAAAAGTTTTTATCACTATTACTTTTCCCATTAACGTAAGCTTTCTGTGTTGCCACTGCTTTAAGCAATTGAAAAAATCTTGAAGTTTAGGTTCTAAATTTATGTTTGTATTTTTCTTGTAATCTGACGAAAATAAAAAGCCTAATGTTTTTGCTGAATCAGATGTCCACTTAAATTTTCTATTTTTACAATATTCTATGTTAGTATCTTTAAATGACCCGACTCGTAATATTGTTGATTTCTTTGAATTAAGGTTTAAACCGGAAATTTTACTAAATTCTGATATCACATAGACAAGTTTTTCGAAAGACTTAACTGAACCATCGTTTACGAAAGTTGCATCATCTGCAAAGAAGGATTGTTTTATTTCTTTGTCCTCAACTTTTATTCCTTTTATTTCACTATCTTTTTCTATGTAATTGGATAAAATTTCTAAACAGACGATGAATAATGATGATGATAAAGGACATCCTTATCGAACACCCCTTTCTATGGTAAAAGGTTCTGAGAAATGACCATTATTTACAATAATACTTGAAATATCAGTGTAAAAAAGTTTGACCCATTGTATAAAATCTTTACCAAAATTGAACTTTTGAAGAGTATTAAAGATAAACTGATGATTTAAACTATCAAATGCTTTTTCATAGTCGGCAAAGAATAATAAACCTGGTTTGTTTTCTTTTTGAAGATATTCAATTATTTCAAAAATCATCCTTACGTTTTCACCAATGTAACGGTTTTCATGAAACCTGTTTGATTGAAACTAATTATAGTTGGCAAAACTTTTTTGATGCGATTAGAAATAGTTTTTGTTGCTAATTTATAATCCACGTTAAGCAAACTTATTGGTCTCCAGTTTGATATATCTGTAAGATCTTTTTCTGGCTTTGGTATAAGGGATATAATTCCTTGTCTTTGAAGAGTTGTTAGTTTTGATATTTGAAAAGAGTAATTAATCGAATCAAGAAAATATTTTTTGATGCTATTCCAAAATGTCTTATAAAACTCGACGGTTAAGCCATCAGATCCTGGACTTTTTGTTGTTTTTCATTTCTGATAAAGCTATTTTACATTCATATTCATTTAATATTCCTTCACATATGCACTTTTCTTCTTCATTTAATGATTTAATGTCTGTATTAAAAAAAATTTAGATTTGATTTTTGTGGGGCTCTGTATTTGTATAAATTTTCAAAAAAATGATTTTTCTTCTTTTAATATTTGTTTTGCGTCTGTAATTTCATTATTTTTCTATTTTTAACTTGTGTACAATTTTTTTCTCCGCATGCTTCTTTTCTAAGTTAGAAAAGTATTTACTATTTTTTTTCATTTTGTTCTATGTGAATAGCACGTGCTCTCAAAATCGAGCCATTTACACGGTATTCATAAATTTGTTCAAGTTCTTGCTTTTTAGATATCATTTCTTTATGTAATTTATTTTCATTGTTTTGTTCATTATTGCTAGTAGTTAGTATTTTTTCTTCTAATTGTTTTATTTCTTTCATCAAATTTGACTCATTTTCTTTTTCTTTCTTTTTCTTTTGACTTGCATATCGAATTGTTTCATTTCTTATTGCTCCCTTTATAACCTCCCATAGAGTATTTGGATTGCATGCTATATTTATTTCTGCTATTGAGATTATAGTTGCTTTTATTTGACTTTGGTACTTTTCATCTAGTAATAAAGAATTGTTCAATTTAAAATAGCCAGGCCCTTTTGTCATTGCATTATCATTTATTGTTAAAGTTACTAAAGAGTGATCTGTTTTATATCCGTGTGAAATATTACTTTTTTGAAATGACGTTACATAGCACGTCAGATACTAAAAAATAATCTAATCGGCAATATATAACTGGTTTTCCATTTGAATGCCATGTAAATTGTCTCTTTTCAGGGTGTTTTATGCGCCAAATATCACATAAGCTACATGTTTCTAACATACTTTTTATTTTATCTCGACATTTTCTACTTGTTTGAGGTTTTCCATTCTTTTTATCGATATTTGTATTTATCACTGTATTAAAGTCGCCACCGATTATAAAATTATTTTCATCGTTTTCAAGAATAAAATCTTCGAGCATTTGAAAAATGCTCATGTTATCATCATTTGGGCCATAAATGTTCAACATGGTAAAAGCTTTTTCATTTATTGTTACTTCAAGTACTATTAATCTTCCTATTATTAGTTCTTTTTTATTCAGAATTTTTACATTACAATTATCTTTTATAAGAAATGCAACACCTTCTTTGTTTGATTTATTTCCACTGAAGAAAGACATACCTTTCCATTCATTTTTCCATGATTCTGATTGATTTGTTGAATGGGTTTCTTGTAACATATAAATAGAATAAGGTTGTAAATCAAGCCATTCAAAGATTTGTTTTCGTTTCCTATTATTTCCTAACCCTCTAACATTTAATGTAGCTATTGTAGTTTCCATATTGAAGAAACAGGCATTACAAGTATGAGTATACAACCATAAAACCTTAAAATTAAAACTGAGTCACTTAGGACATTCACATAAACAGAAAAGAAAAGAAAATGACAACTATGTTTCATTTTACAAGAGGAGTGTAGATTGATCCATGTATTTTTATATTTCAGTATGATTTACGTTTCCTGTAGACTTTATATAACAGATAACAAATTTTTATGTTAAGTATGATTAGATTTCAGAGTGATTTATGATGTTTGATCTTTTGCATATTTTTTCCTTTAATAATAAATTTCATATACATATGCATGCATGCACACACGTACGCACGCACACACACGCGCACACACTATAACAAATCCATAAATACATACACACATGCATGCATACATGCAAATATACATACATACATACATACATACATACAAATATTTATTACAAATCATATAAAAAAAAAATCTTTAAGTATTTGACTTAAACCTCTTTCAAAATTTTATAAAAAAGTACTTGTTTAATTATTTTGAATTCAGTATATGTTGTTTAAGGTATTTATCAATTTCAGCTTTCCTTTTTCTTTAAACAGCCTGACATTGTCAGAATTGTCAGCAAAAATAAAATTGAGGTACCACATGGGGAAAATCTTAAAAAAGTAGTTTCGTCATTGAAAAAAGTGAAATTATATTTTGATAATTTTCACTGTGAAATTACCAAATATAATTTTCACGGATAAATCAGTAATCCACTGAAAAGCATAAAATAAACTAGTGTAATAACACTTTGACGTGACGTCATTTGCGCTATATATATAGAGGATATTTGTTTGTTTTGCATGTAAGATTGAAATATAATTTCACTGAGTAAACACCAGATGCAATATTTTCACGAGTGGCGTAGCCACGAGTGAAAATATAATAGCTGGTGTTCACGAATGAGATATATTTCAATCTTATATGTAAAACAAATAAATTTTCTTTTTATTTTATGCTTTTTCAGCGATTTTAAGTAATTTTTTACTGATTTTGCCGCGTAACGTCGCGCATTCTCCTTTGTGACGTCATATATATCATGACGTCACATCATCAGTTTTGAAATCTAGTTCCGTTGAATTTCTCTAATTTTGTTAAATTTCTAACATGATCTATGATGACATTGACTTTCATTTCCTAAAGAAGCAAAATTTACGTATGACGGCATTTATTTCTGCCTGTTATTCCATTTAGTGATGATTTTCTGTTCATCCGCATTCAGATATAGTCCGGCTACAGTGAAAATTATATTTTATAAATTTCACTAGTGGTTTATCAGAATATAATCATCTGATATATTACAATAAAACACTGGAAAGCATGAAATAAAAACATAGCGTTAAAGCGCGCTAATGTTAGCGTTACACTATAAACGCGTCGTTGAAAAATTACTCATTTTAACAGTTAAGTGTTCTTATTTTATGTATGTGATAAAAAGAATATTATATTCGTGTAGATTCAATACTAAATTTATTGAACTCGTTGAATAAATTTAGTATTAAACTACACTCATTCAATATCCTCTATATAGACGTCTTTTCCGATGATGCGTAGTGATGCAGCAATCTGACATTGGCCAAACCTGTTATGAGTCTTCGTTTTCAAAAATATGTGTTTAGTTTTGGAAGAACTTTTGTCTTGTAAAATTTTGCATTAACAGATTTGCCTTAAGATACAGCAACCTTGATGGCGGAACCCTCAGTTGAAAGGAAAATGGCATATACATTGTACGAGGGATTATCCAAAAATTTGTGGACTTTCATTGTTGCGTAAAATATATTTGAGATATTGTTTTGAAAATCTTACACTGCTTAGAAGAATAAAGAAAATATAAACAAAAGAATCATGTTACTAGCTTCTTAATTAGAATACAACAATATTTAATTTTACATAAACACATGTCGGCGACAGCGGCGCACTCCAAAAAAATATTGACGTCAACGTCATAATAACGTACAACTTGTAAATAACATTACGAAGTCAATGACCGTTACTGTTTCTCAAGCTGGAACCCTTGGCCTCATTCCAACAGAGAATCATCAAGTTGAACTTTCCATTACCAGCATCTACCAGGTGCCTTGTGTATCTGAAATATACACAAAACAAAATTAAAGATTAGTTGACAGAAAATTTTCCTTTTTCTTTTTAAACAAAAGTTAACCAGACAATTTAAATACATAAATATTTATATGGCATTGTGTTAAGTGCCTGCCTTAATGTGCCAACAGTACTGGCTTACTGTGCCAACAGTATTTTGTCACAGGGTGAGAAAAATGTGCAGCCTGACCAGGACTCGAACCCGGGACACTCGGAATACAGTTCTACCAACTGAGCTTTCAAGCCGCTTCCACATACTCTCCCTAAGTGAACATTTCCAAACCGTGACATTATTTTCCAAACTGTAGATTTAAAGTTGGAAAGAAACAGGGAAGAAAATGTCATAATATATAACTGCAATTTTGTATGTTTGTTTAAAATAACGCTCCTATATTCCATGTTCACAGCACATCATTTGGCAACTCAAGTAGCCAACATTTTGAAAAATTGAAAGCCATGTTCTTAATTCAATAACTCGTCATTATCTTCAACAAACACAAGCGACCCTTGAAAAAAATCAAGCAAATAAATTTTTCTAAGGGAGGGAATACATGTATTCAAATTTAAAGTTTTTAATCATAGTTACTTCCCATTATTTGTTAGAGGCAAAACAAAACAAATATTAACCAGGATTTTCAAAATTGAAAACCTAGTTAACAAACAGAAACTAAACAAGAGTCACCGCCGGGCTGACGCAACGCTCTTTTTTTTTCATTTTTACATTTTAATGCCGCATTGACTGTAACAATACCTCTATTTTGGTCGAGGGGTTAGAGTCGATGACTTCTAATCCAGTTACCTCTCTGGCGTGGGTTCAATCCCCGGGATATGCTTTGGTATTTTAGCACGGAGGAAGGTAGTCTAGTACTGGTGTTACTCTCCAGGAACGATGGTTAGGAAACTACCCGCCTATATGACTGAAATACTGTTGGGAAAAGGCGTAAAATGAAACAAACAAACAAACAAACAAATCCATCGAACAAAAGTCCAGCTTAAAAAATGATGAGATTTCATCATGATAATCATTCTTTTATAGTTCTAACTGTCACTACAAAGTTTTTAACAGAGGGCTGAAAATACTACTTTTATTTAATAATGTTTTGGGTTATAGCAGGGACTTGGGGGTAAGTGGTACACTCTGGATGAGAGTGGTATCAGATCACAGCCTCAGGCGCTTGGGGTCAGATCCTGCCCCCAACGTGATACGCCCTTGTAACGCTATATCAAAAATATTTTAATATTTAAACACGAATTGGACATCTGTTACAAAGATAAAACTTGTTTTCAAACAATTTTTACTTGTATGAAAAAATTACCGTATATACTTTATATTGTGACTTGATGGTATACGGTATTTTTTCATTTTTTACAAAGGCGTATCACGTTTGGAACATCATCTGGCCCCCAAGCGTCTGTGACCACAGCATCATAGTTGATATCATCATTTTTTTCTCTTTTTTAATTATTACGAGTTTATCTATAATTACTCTAATTTATATGAGTTTCAGTCGGATGAATGAATAAAAATTATCTAACCTTTACATCAAAAAATATAAAGAAATTTTTATATATACATGTATACCAAAAGATTTTAAATATTTGTATAGATCTACATTTCTTTCTTTGTTATTGTTAAATCAGAAGGCCATACTGAAAATAAGTGTACTTGTTACTGTAAACTTTGTATGTTACCTACTATAAATAAAGATTTATTATTATTATTATTATTATTATTATTATTATTATTATTATTATTATTATTATTATTATTATTATTATTATTATTATTATTATTATTATATAGTAATTGTGCGTGCTTGAATGTGATATAAAGTGACCAACCATTATGCAGGACACAATTTCTGACAGACAGACTGTCGGACACCGTAAAATACTATAAATCTTTGGTGATAAGAATTCAAAGACATCACATTATTTTGACTTTGAACAAGCTTGGTAGAAGCCTAAAAGTTGATGTTTCATGCCTTTACTGTTTCACAGAAGTCTTTTTTTATAGACTTTACTATATACATACAAGGAAAACCCATGACCCCACTTAAGGCTTGGCCAATTTTGACCCCAGGATTATTTTTTAAATATATTTATGGTGGTCCATTTCGCAAGTTTTGACCTTCTGGTTTGGGAGATGTTGTTAAAAGAAGTGTGGACAGATGAACGCAGGTCGGTGAATGATGACACTAGGTCACCTTGAGCTTGACATGTTCTTGTGAGCTAAGACCGAAAAAAACCTGATTCTGCATTGACAATTCGCACAACCATTAGTGTTCGATTTTAGAGTCTAATTTTCTTTTTCATATAATTGACTTTTGTCAATATTCCTGATGTTTAGATGATGTTTAAGAGTTTTTGTTTGCAGAGGGGAACAGGGGCATAGTGTACATCATAGCCACGTGCCGAACACCTGGGGGCACAACATGAAAAGAAAGTACATTGTACATAAATATTTTGACCTATTTAATTATTGTGTTTAAAAAAAGTTGGTAAATACCCAAACAGCTCATTTCTAATTTACCTGAAACTGAAAAGTCATCTTTGCACCAATAAATCCTGTAAGTCAATAATATACTGAAAATTGATTTCCTGCCAAAATATGTGCCACTTACAATTCACTGATAAATATAATTCCTTTTAAGGAAATAAATATTTATACTACCACGTCAAACAAATAAAATCTGTATCAAGGATTTATTATCACGCAAGTTCACATTCTTGCGAGATTTTACGAGATCACGTTTGACACAAGAAATTTTACCTATACATGTATATATTGTATATATGTACGCTGCCATGTTATCTAAAATTTGATGTGGTAATCAAAGAAGAATTTACAAAAATGTATAAGCAAGGGCAATCAGTGATGTGTCGCCTCATGATAGCCATAACTCGGGTAAAAATCATTTAACCTAAAAACCTGTGTAATGTGCGCAAGAATTTGAGCTATCGATCAATCCTGTAAAGTTTCATTAAAATTGCATTAGTGGTACAACAGGAGTAATCTGAACAAGTTTCAAAATTAAAATCAAGAAAGGGCCAAAACTCTGACAAAAATCAATGAATCGATAAATGTTGATGAGATGTACAACTAGACATGGTATTGTCATTGATCATTTCCCTAAAGTTTTGATGAAATTGCAGCAGTAGCTTCTGAGAAGTAGTCCAGACAAACTTCTGTGTAGCTGGCAACACAAAAACACATTTTTTATTCAAGGGCAATAAATCATCTAAACATCATTCAAGCAAAAAACTGGTGTCCACTGCACAAGAACTTGACCTACCAAACAATCCGGTAAAGTTTCATTAAAGTTTCATCAGTGATATAAGATGAGTAGTCCAGACAAACTGTATCAACACTCTTTTCATTCAAGGGCCATAACTGGGCCAAAAATCATTTAAGCAAAAAACCCGTGTATGCGCAAGTTTCTGACCTACCAATCAATCCTGTAAAGTTTCATTGAAATTGCATTAGGGGTACTGAACAAACTTTTAAAACATAAAAAAATAAACGGTGATAAATCCGACAAAATCCATTGAACCATAATAAGCCGATCATATGCAACACTAGCCTTGGTACTGCTCATTCCTGTAAAGTTCGGATGAAATTGCACTAGTAGTTTTTTTTAGAAGAAGTCTGAACAAGCTTTTGTGTATCTTGCAACACACAAAAACACCTTTTATACTCAAGGGCCATAACTCAGCCAAAAATCATTCAATCGGAAAACTTGTGCAATATGTGCAAGGAATTAAGCTGTAGATCAATACTGTAAAGTTTCATTGAAATTTCATAAGTCGTATAACATGAGTACGGACAATCTTTAAAAATAAAAATTATTAAAGGGCAATAACTCACAAAAATCATTGAATCAAAAGCTGCGGACGATATCAAATCTAGACTCGTTACTGATGATTCCTGTTAAGTTTGGATGAAATTGCACCAGTAGTTTATGAAGAGTAGTCCAGATAAATTTTGTGACGAACGGACGGACGGACACAGACGACGGAGAAGTGATCCCTATATGTCACCACTATTCCGTAGAGGCGTCACAAAAAGTAATAAAGATCAAGACACTGTCAATTATTCTCTGTAATAGATGAAAATGTAAACAAATTAGGTTATGTGAAACAAAGATGGCGGCAACTGATCAACTCCAAGACCCAATGAATTCTCGGGATTGTGGGTCAGGATTTGAAAATTTTTACTTTTAGAGCTTCTTATCCCTCTGTAATAAAAGTATCTGGACTTTCTTAGTGTCACCAAAAACAACTAGAAATGTGTCCATAGGACACAGATGCCCCACACTCCACTGTTTTGTCAATCTTATGACTCTAGGTCAAATATTTTTGGGCACATGTGGCACAAGTTGAAAAGTAAAAATCATTTACTAAATCATGGGCAATAACTTTACAAATACTGAATAAAACCACAAGCAAACCCCCAAGATGCATAAGTACACATGCTGACCAACATTCTTGTAGACTTTCAGGCCTGTTTAGCCGGTTGATTCTAACTTCAAAGAACACATAACACTTCATAATGGAACGGTTTATACAAAATTTCTGACAAACTTTCAGACACAGCAAATTTTTTAACTTCTTGGGGGACATGAAATATTGATAATTATTCATTACAGGCAATAAAAATCAAAGAACCCATTTCTGCATTGACAATTGTTCACAGTTTTTGTAAGTCGAAACGTGAAACGAAAAGTAAATAAATATATTGACCTATATCATTTTTCAGAAATGTTTGTAAATAGTAACCCAAACAGCTCATTTCTGTTTTAGTGGAAACATAAAACTTAGCGCCAAAATATGTGAAACTAACAATTCGCTGAAAAATATAATTTCTTTGAAAGAAATAGATACTACATACGATTTAAAACTTCATAGTGTCGCCAAAAATAAAAAGATCAATGAATCAAACAAATCCCATACCTGTTGATATTTTTTGGGTAGTTTGTTACATAAAACGCGTTGCAGGAGTATAATAAAGCCATTTAGTAAAACGATATTACACTAGTGTAATTACACTTTGACATGACATCATTTGCGTTAAACATAGCATTAAAGCGTGCTAATGTTAGAGTCAAATACTTTTTGAGCTATGCATGAACAAGTTGAAAATTGAAAATTTATTATAAGTCAAGGACAATAACTCTTACAAAACTAAAAATACACATGCAAAACACCAGGTTCACAGGTTCACATTGTTTTGATCATTATTCCTGTTAAGTTGGTTGATTCTAACTCAAGCACTCAAAAACGCATAACACAATATAACGGAATGATTTTTTACAAAATTTGACAAACTTTCAGACAAAGCAAAAACTTAAAACTTTCTGGGGACATAAAAATATTTATAAGAATTCATTACAGGTAATAAAAATCAAAAAACACATTTCTACATGGACAGTATTTAATATTTTTTTTGTAAGTCAAAACATGAAACGGAAAGTACATAACTATTTTCACCTATTTCATTTTTAAGAAATGTTTGTGAATAAACAGCTCATTTCTGAAACATAAAACTTAGCCTTGTATCAATAGACACTGTAAGTAAACAACATATCGATTACTGATTTCCTGCCGAAGTATGCGAAACTAACAATTCATAAATACAATTTCTTTGAACAAAGCAAAATACACACATCATAGTGTTTCCAAAAATAAAAAGCCTGCAATGACACGCTCTGAAAAAAAAACTTCCTTAAGCTATGACATGTTCAATAGGAAAACTATAGTTACTCAAGTCAATTGAATATGCCCACTGGGGAAGTGTCTGATTGGTTAAAAACTAGAAAACAGGCGGGAACATATTTTTGTGCCCGGGGGTGTAGATTTGCCCTTGTCCGTCCGTCCATCCGTCTGTCCGTCCTTCCGTCCTCTTTTTGTGTCGCACGTAGCTCAAAAAGTAATTGACCTCCTTACAGGAATGTTGAACAGCATGTGAAGTTGTGCACCTGGGTATTTTCATGTGGATATATTTAGTTTTTTTAGAGTTATTGCCCTTGACTTAGTAAAAATTTGCAATTTTTAACTTGTGTTGCACGTAACTCAATAAATATTTAGCCTAGAGTCATGAAACCTTACTGGAATGTTGATCAGCATGTGAAGTTGTGCACCTTGGTTTCTTTGTGTGGATATATTAAGTATTTTTAGAGTTATTGCCCTTGACTTAGTAAAAATTTCCAATTTCCAACTTGTGTCGCACGTAACTAAAAAAGTATTTGACCTAGAGTCATGAAACCTTACAAGAATGTTGCTCAGCATATGTAGTTGTGCACCTGGGTATTTTCGTGTGGATATTTTTGGTATTTTATGTGTTATTGCCATTGATTTAGTAAAAACTGGCAATTTTCAACTTGTGTCGCACGTAACTCAAAAATATTTGACCTAGAGTCATAAAACCTTACAGGAATGTTGATCAGCATGTGTAGTTGTGCACCTGGGTATTTTTGTGTGGATATATTGAGTATTTTTAGAGTTACTGTCCTTGAATTAGTAAAGATTTCCAATTTTCAACTTGTGTCGCACGTAACTAAAAAAGTATTTGACCTTGAGTCATGTAACCTTACAAGAATGTTGCTCAGCATGTGTAGTTGTGCACCTTGATATTTTCGTGTGGATACTTTTAGTATTTTTAGAGTTATTGCCCTTGACATAGTAAAAAATTAAACTATTCAACTTGTGTTGCACGTAACTCAAAAAGTATTTCACCTGTAGGCCTGAAAGTTATCAAGAATGTTGGTCAGCATGTGTACTTATTCACCCTGGGGTTTTCTTGTGGATTTATTCAGTATTTGTAGTATTTGCCCTTTACTTAATAAAATATTTTTAGTTTTCAACTCATTTAGCCCAAAAAATATTTGACCTAGAGACATAAGATTGACAAATCAATGGAGTGTGGGGGCATCCCTGACCTATGGACACATTTCTAGTTTTTATTAAAATAAAACATATTGCAGATTTTCGCTTTATTAAGTATAAATCAAGATCTAGATTATTTAATATTATATCTATTATATTGTAATAGGAAATTTCCAAGACATCATAAAATATTTTTGAAGTCAGACTCCTTTTTGTTAACACATCAATAAAAAAAACAACTTTTGTTGAAAAAATTAATGGTGTATGGATACCAGGATTCAATAAATTAACTGAACCGTTGTGAATATTTATAACAATGTGTCCTGAATATGATTATATGTGAAAATAAAACTGTTCTAACGTGACTTTTTATATATTATATGTAGTCTTCAATAGTAAATATTGAAAAAAAATAGTACAATAAAAAACAAGATAAGTGTAACGTACAGTATTTGTTATGTGTAAAAAAAAAAATACCGGAAACAAGCCTTCTTGACTGAAAGATAAACAACTTTATTTAATAGATTTTGTAACAGGGGTTGACTCTTGTTTTTAACAAATTTTAAATTCATACAGAAACTCTGACGTTATTCTTTCACATCTGTTTAAAACCCTTGATCTTTCCTAAAGAATAGGCTAAATTTCATCTATTGGTTCAACTAGCTCCTGCTTAGATCCAACAACGAAGTCTCTCATAAAATGTTTTATATAAAAAATGCCTGGATTCAGTCATGAACTTCATATAGTGCTCTCAGTTGCACTGAAACTACTTCAGTCAATAACCACATTTATTATAGATACTTCAAAGCAGCATGCCTCCTGATTCATGCTAATTTTCATAAATATTTTTAAATATAATAGACAATGGTTTCTTGGCCATCCATTTGCTTGTGTAATATGTAACACTGTCATAGACAATGGTTTCGTGGCCGTACATTTGCTTGTGTAATATGTATAACTATCATAGACAACGGTTTCTTGGCCATCCATTTGCTTGTGTAATATATAAAACTATCATAGACAATGGTTTCGTGGCCGTACATTTGCTTGTGTAATATATAAAACTATCATAGACAATGGTTTCGTGGCCGTACATTTGCTTGTGTAATATGTACAACTATAATAGACAACGGTTTCTTGGCCATCCATTTGCTTGTGTAATATGTACAACTCTCATAGACATTGGTTTCTTGGCCATCCATTTGCTTGTGTAATAGATTCAACTGTCATCGACAACGGTTTCTTGGCCATCCATTTGCTTGTTTCCGGCGATTTTCTTATGCAACCTCACTCGACTTCGTCTCGTGAGGTCAAGGCATAAGAAAGGTCACGTGATTATGGTATAATTTACGCAAACCCAGAAATCGTCAACGCAGCAATGGTATATCTATTACATAGACAACGGTTTCTTGGCCTTCCATTTGCTTGTGTAATATGTATAACTATCGTAGACAACGGTTTCTTGGCCTTCCATTTGCTTGTGTACTATGTACAACTATCATAGACAATGGTTTCTTGGCCTTCCATTTGCTTGTGTAATATGTACAACTATCATAGACAACGGTTTCTTGGAAATCCATATGCTTGTATACTATGTACAACTATCATAGACAACGGTTTCTTGGAAATCCATATGCTTGTGTACTCTGTACAACTATCATAGACAACGGTTTCTTGGAAATCCATTTGCTTGTGTACTATGTACAACTATCATAGACAACGGTTTCTTGGAAATCCATATGCTTGTATACTATGTACAACTATCATAGACAATGGTTTCTTGGAAATCCATTTGCTTGTGTACTATGTACAACTATCATAGACAACGGTTTCTATGCCTTCCATTTGCTTGTGTAATATGTACATCTATCGTAGACAACGGTTTCTTGGCCATCCATTTGCTTGTGTAATATGTACAACTATCATAGACAACGGTTTCTTGGCCATCCATTTGCTTGTGTACTATGTATAACTATCGTAGACAACGGTTTCTTGGCCTTCCATTTGCTTGTGTACTATGTACAACTATCGTAGACAATGGTTGCTATGCCTTCTATTTGCTTGTGTAATATGTACAACTATCATAGACAACGGTTTCTTGACCATCCATTTGCTTGTGTACTATGTACAACTATCGTAGACAATGGTTTCTATGCCTTCCATTTGCTTGTGTAATATGTACAACTATCATAGACAACGGTTTCTTGGCCATCCATTTGCTTGTGTAATATGTATAACTATCATAGACAACGGTTCTTGGCCATCCATTTGCTTGTGTAATATGTATAACTATCATAGACAACGGTTTCCTGGCCTTCCATTTGCTTGTGTAATATGTATAACTATCATAGACAACGGTTTGTTGGCCTTCCATTTGCTTGTGTAATATGTACAACTATCATAGACAACGGTTTCTTGGCCATCCATTTGCTTGTGTAATATGTACATCTATCATAGACAACGGTTTCTCGGGCATCCATTTGTGTGTGTAATATGTACAACTATCACAAAAAACGGTTTCTTGGCCGTAGTCCAAATACTGATACATGCATTGAATAATAATAATAATAAAAGATAAAAAATTAAGATAAAAACATTGATAGTTGTTAACTCCTATAATGCTCAAAACTATTGCTAAAAGAGCGAAATATTTCTTTTTATTGTCTTCAAGTAGTCTTAATAAGCAATGCAATTCTCTAAAAAGAGTCACCACCTATCGGGAACCATGCTTGACTTTTTCTTATTTTTAAAATCATGCACATTGTTGCAATCGCAACTACTCGGCCCTTTCCGTCAGTCTTCGGATAAGGACCTCGAACATCAATCGTAACAACTCGGCAATCTCCGTCAAGTTCGGAGATTGACCTCGTATGTAAGTGTAGGAATACACCAAATTGTTATACGGCCCGGCGAAGCACCGATTTTAATTATTGATGTAAACAAAGATGGCGGAGTTTTCCCAGTGAATTCTTGTAAGTCGCCCGAGGAGTTCCGATTGCTCGAACATAATAGTATGAATATACAGAACGGATGCGGTATGTCGGTCTAACCTACGCTAAGAAACTAAACATGTAAACAAATAGTAATTTAATGCTGGGAGTTGTTGACAAGTTTATTTCCAATAGATTTAGTAAAGTCCACCTAAAATAAGTGAATTCATAGGTACAAAAGCAAACAATACATTATTTATATATTTATTATTATGGTTGTAGAAACCGAAAGTACAAAAATCAACAAGTTGACATTTAGTCGGATTTGTTTAAAATTGAACATCAGTAGGCATATTTAAATTACAAATTGTTGTCAGACATATTTTCAAGCATAAGTGTACCGGAACAGACATTAGATGTCAAATATATACATTCGTTTTACATTATCTCTGTTTCAGTTTAATCTGAAACCACGTGGTAGACCTACTTTCAACCCGTATTGTTTCCGAGGTTATTATAGATAATAGCCGAGGCAGTTCCGAATGACATTGATGTAAAAATACTCATAGAAAACATTTTGTAAAATATAATTCAAATTTCATATTTGACCTTTATGATGAGAGAATAAATTCATCATTTGGTTTTATCATATGTGTTCTTTTGTCCAAGTATAAATCATATTTGTAAATTAAAATACATGTTATTACATCACGGTCAAGGTCAATTTAAGGTAAAGGTCTTTATCAGAGAAATTCAACATATCGGTTGTGTCATATGTACAAGAATAAATCAATAAACAAAGTTATAAGAACATAAGCAAATTTCAATAATTTGACATTGATGGTCAAGGTCAAATAAAGTTCAAGGTGGTATTTAAGTTTTGAAACATATATGGGTTGTGTCATAAGGTTTTTTTATAAGTTAAAATACCAACGTTATGACAGTCAAAGCTAAATTCAATATTTGACCTTGACCGCCAAGCTCATTTAAATTACTAAACATGTCAGTCTTTTATAAGTCTTCTTTTGCCCAAATATAAATCAAATCCATCAATTAAAAAACCCAAAATTATAACCAAGTGTAGCAAAAATCACTAAACAATGATACATATTGTATTGTAATTATACATATTTCTATTGTGAACGAATCTAAATTATGAATTATATTTGCCATAGTGATATTGTATTTTAAAAGTGTTATAGTTGTTGTTGACAATTAATCACATGTATCAAGTGATTTAATTAGAAACTATATCCTGTAGTAAATGTACACAGTCATTTTGTTACATATAATACGAGAAGTGTTCAAATATGAATGCATCTTAGCACGTAAAATTTGGTTCTTTATAGTTTTCACTGATTTTTGTTCCCTCAAAGTATTCACCATTAATATATATTCAAAGTTTCAGTATCCGGATCCAATCTTTTTTAACGGTACATGTGTATTTTCTTAGTATTTTGGCATATATTTTTACACTATGTTAAGGCACTGGAATATTTCAGAATGGAGATGTTTAACTGAACGGATTTTTTAGACTTTGTAGCCCAAATGTTTTGGTGTTTTTGTTATGGCTCATAAAAATAAACCCTTGTTTCGTCATATGTGACCACATTTTCAAAAGACCTTGCATTGTGATTTGGATACTGTTGAAGCAACAACTTTGCATTGCATGCGAACCTTATTCTGCTCATCTGTCAGCAAATGAGGAATCCATATACCACACACAGATCGTTCTCATTTTCAAATCAAGGTTGATAACGGTATGAACGGCTCCGAATAAGATGCAAACAATACTAGCTATTTGTTTAGTGGTGTATCTTGTATCGATATTAACTAGATCTAATTCTTTCGTTTAGCAACCATCTTGACAGACGTTGCTGGTTTAGGCCGACGGGCATGGGATACATCTTCAGTCAAAATTAACCCACACTTGAATTTATAAGTTTAAAACCAATGACTAACTGAGGAGAAGTTATTTCATTTAGTCTATATACAGAACAGATTTCATCAAAAATATATTTACAACCCACTACGATAAATATACAATTGTTTTTCAATGACATACGCTGATCTTCTACCAACCATTTTTAGTTAGCTTGACTTGTGTTTTGTTGGTAAAAAAAAAGCAACAACAACCCCCACCCCAGAGGTATTGTTACAGTCATGTCGGCGTTGCCGTTGCCATAGTCGTTGCCGTCCGCTAACAAAGTTATTGGTGTATTGTCTTTATACTTGGTCAAAACAACCCTTGGAGTAGACTACACTAACCTTGACCTTCATTCATAAAAGATCTAAATTTTGCTTGTTGTTTTGCTGTTTTTTGCTATTAGTGACTATAACTTTGTTATTTTTTGAATGGATTGTCTTCAAACGTGAACAAAATAATATGTTAGATTATACCTTCCTCTTCACGATAATCAGACAGACCTTGACCTTCTGTCATAAATGACCTTGAGATTAAAGGTCAAATTATTGAAATTTTCATTTAGTCCCTGTAACTGGCTATAACTTTGTTAGGTAGATATCTTCCTACAAAGTTTCAAGTTAATACCTTAAACTTACCTTTATAGTTCTCATGTTTTGTCCTGGACAATGTTCAAAGTGTAAAAATGAACAAAGGTCAATAACTCCAAAATTAGGCAAGGCAGAGTTATGATTCTTGTGCACTGCACTTCTACTCAATGAGATATATCTACAAAATTTAAAGATGGTATCTTGTACATTCTGAATTATGTCCCGGACAAAAAATCTGCAACAGACCTACCGACCGACCAACAGCTGACTCCAGTATACCCCCACAAACTTCATTTGTTGGGGGAGGGGGGCATAATAATCAAGCTAAAAACTGACTTCACAAACATGTTTTTATTCAGTCTGATTAATTACAAATAATGTTGATATACACAAATGCTAAAAGGTCCCACAAAGTGAACAGTTTATCATACACAATGATATTATGCTGAATCTTGAGATGTTCTATCTTAACATATATATAGAGGATATTGAATAAGTATAGGTTTAATACTAAATTTATTGAACGAGTTGAATAAAATCATATTATGCGAGCCTCATTCAATAAATTTAATATTGAATCTATACGAATATAATATTCTTTTTATCACATTTTCAAAATAAGAACGGTTAACAGTTAAAAAAGAGCCATTTTTTCTTTGATGCGCCTAAAGTGTAACACTAACATTAGTGCGCTTTAATGCTTTTTTTAATGCTGTGTTTGTTTACAAAGTAAATGATGTCAAATGTGATGTGATCAAAACAGTTAATAATAAACACTAACAAGTCATAAATTTTATCATATTTTCTTTTACATTAATAAATATAAGTCATTTGGTGAACAAGCGTGCATTTTCTTTGCCAAACTCAAAAGTTGTTTTATTTCTCCTATGTTAAAAAATTATGCCTATACATGTACGTACCAAAATGATACAGCGATAGAACAAAAATTTCAAAAATCAATTTTACACTAAATATATATCCCTTTATTAACAAACCATTTTTAATGAAAAGAATCATAATGATGTAACCTCAGATAAATAATTATAAAAACAAAAAAATATAACAAATCTTATCTATACTTTAGAAAGCTTTAGATTCTTTTTTTAAAATTTTTTTCCACCAAGATCAGTATTTGCCTTTCTCCTCATATTTGTAAATTTTCGTTACCATCATATTCAAAATTGAAAGTGTAGCTGAAAAAAAAATAAGATATTCGCAATTGTGGCCGAACCTATTTATTTAGGATAACTATGAATTCATTTAGAAATTGATTTGTGAATGAATATTTTGTGAAAATTAATCTAACTTGAATAAAACCATGTGGATAGTAATACAATAACAGTACTCAACAAAAATCTACAAGAAAACAGTTCAAATGAATAATATAGCCACCCCGAGTATATGTCCCTATATAGACTCTGTTTGTAATACCTATTACCTCCCTTTAGTTATAACTTAATTACCACCCTTGAGATACAAAAACCTAAAATCATATACATTTTATTTTTATATAGATCAGCTTGACCGATCAAAATGAAAAAAAAAATCAAAAGAATATAAAGAAATATGCTCAGAATTAACTCGAAAGTGTATTTAATTTATGCAATTCCTAGCCCCATTTGATTAATTAACAGCATTTAAATGCCTTATGTTTTTGGAATATTTTGCACAATTTACACGTTTATTCAGGAAAACCAGATAAAGCAAATGATCCGGTTAAGCGGCAGACAGCTGGAACAAACTTCTGCAAATTTGTCAGTTTTGATATTGAGAAGTTCAGTACCATCGGGAATTTCTTTAAAGATTGGGAAAATATAAGCATATTTGCCATTTGGAATGGGTCTGGTAATCTGACCTTTGGTGATACTAGGAAAAGGCATGTATAGTATATCCCCCCCCCACCCACACCAATTCCGCTCCAAAAGTGGTGGCATATAAACACTTATTTCACAGAATCAGTTTAGTGTAAGTAAATAAGTAAATGGATTTTATGATACAGTGAATATAATGAAAAAAGACTGAAAGAAAGGCAATGCAATGATGTTCAAGTACAAGAGTAAAACATTATACAATACACCGGTACATATATTAGGTGAGTCAAATATTTGGACCTTTGAAGCTAGATTTTGAGATATTTGAGTTTAGCGGGTCGAAATTCTCGCCTTTTGGAAACATTGCCCATACATAGAATAGCTCAAAATCTCAACAGAAAGTGCAATTAGTTGAACTTAATTTTCAAACAAATTAAAGTGAATTGGTCTATAATGGCAGGTCTGTAATTCAATGAATAATTATTACGTTGATAGTATTTAGTATTAGACATAACAAAAAAAAAACACACAAAAAAATTAAACATGTTGGCAATTGCGAGAAACATAACCCGAGATTATACATACATAAAGCAGATAATAAAATATTCAAGAGCAAAATATTATTATATATCATATAAATGTTCATTCTAAATTATAACTTTATCAACATTTTTATTTCAAGCAACATTTTATCAGAATATCCAAATGATACATTTCCATTGTTTTTATCATATATGAAATACTTGTAGAAAATGTGCCGACTATGGACCAATCCACTTTAATGCATATTATTCAATAATAAAGTCCATAATACATCATCTATTATCTATACAATACATAAGTGTACATCCAAAACCACAATAAGCGTGTAATAATAAAATCACAATTTTTTTTTTTTTTAAATCAAACAAAACAAAATTCTTTCATTTTTTACACAGAAATAAAAAAAACAACAAAACAATATAAAAAGAAAAAAAATTGATAAAAAAAGTTGAAATTAAATTTTATTTTGACAATAAAAAAACCCAACCCAACAGATTTTCGTAACTGTTTCATACATCAAAAGAGAAGTATTCCAGTTTTAAATCTAAGAAGAGTTTACTGTAAATGAACATTATTAAGCTTTTAAGTCACATTTGACAATGTGAAGGTCAAATGGCGACCTTCAAACTTTACGGGTCAAGGACGACTCTCATGTGACACTCTGTTATTAACATCTGACATGAGATAGCGTACAACCTTCAATAACCAGCTGGACATTTGACAAATGAAAGAATTCCAATCCTGAGACAGATTAAATTCACTGTGAGGGGGCAAGTGATTTGAAATAAACAATCTTAACAACTTGGCAACACGCCAAAGTCATTATACATTCTATATTAATAATGGTATGTAAATTGCATGTCCTTTAAAGACAAGTGGACTTTACTTGGAGGTTAATTTGTTATTTTTTTTTAAATGAAGGATTTCACAAAGAGTGGTCTTTATTTACAGGTAGATCTTAAATTATTTATTAGAAGTGGTCTTTATTAGAAGTGGTCTTTATTAGAAGTGTTCTTTATTACAAGTTTGACTGCATATTCTTTAACCGTAGCACTCCTGGCCCAGAAGTTATAAAGAAATTTTCCCCAAGCTCAAACTTAGATCTCAGGTTATTTGATTGGTCAAAAAACCAGCTCAGAATGTACACTGTCCAATGAAAATCCTGAGATTTGAGTCAAAACTCAGAAATAAAATTATAACCTGGAGGCCTGGATTTAAGCTATAGCACTTATATTGCATCGTCACTCACCCACATTCATTCAAAGTTAAAAATTTCATACATTCAGACGCTCATTAAAGATGTACTCGAAGAGTATTATGTCACATTAGTGCAGTAACAGGTTAACTCCTATTAATTTAAATAAGAATTTAACCCATTACAGCAATAAGGTGACAAACAATTCCTTAATATAGTCTTCAAAATATTTTTTTTTTGAAACCAATTTTTTTCCAGTTTTACTGACACTTTAAAAAAAGTCACAACACAGCTTTTCAGTTTAACTGAATGAGAAATTACCTATATACCACTAACAGATGGAGGCCAATCCTTGGTTCAATGGTGGCTAAGCCCAGCTTCTGCATTCTGGTGGAGGAAGAGCCTAGGTATTGCCCAACTTGTTTCCATCAAAAGCTTTCATGGATTCTTAATTTTCGTAATTTTTTTAAAAAGTACATTTTTTTTTCTGCATTTAATGCATAACAATAAAAGAGACAATGTCATGATTTGCCAAATAGATGAAATGTTAAGTTGTTTGATGAGATCTACAAGAAATCTACACATCAACATTTTTTCATAACATATAACATTTTCATAAGTTATCCACACAATAAGAAATTGTTAATTATAAGCCATTCTCATACAATGCGACCTGATTGGTTGGTTCAAAACAATAATTTACCAATCACAATCAAGTCCTTATGTCGTTATTTGTGACAGGTAATCAATTTTACATATTTTCACACTTGACTGTTTTTTTTTTTTAGAATCTTGGCTTTATATCAAGTCAGACTGGTACTCAAACTAATTTTAGACTGCTTTTGAAAATTTTGACTGTTTATCAAGTCAGACTGGAACAGAAACTTATTTTAGACTTGTTTTAAAAATCTAAGCTTTAAATAAAGTCAGTCTGTGGTACTCAAACTAATTTTAGACTGGTACTAAAATAAAATCTTAGTTTTAATACAAAATGCTAGTTCATGAATTTGAAAGTTTGTAAGCTAAAATCTAAATAACAATAAAACTTAATGAGTTATAAAGTAGTTTCAGCAGCTATAATTTTTTCTTTGGTTGTGTATCATCACCTCAGTGCAGTAACGGGCTAACTCTTTATGAATGATATAAGGTGCTTACCCGTTACTGCACTAAGTCAACTCAACTATAATCCTGAATAATAAGTTCCTATATAATATTTATCTACTTTTTCTATATGCCTAATAAACTTGTGTAACAATTCCAATAGATAATACTGTGTTCTAATGTTATAAGACACTGTGTAAAAAAATATATTATGCAATATGTATATGTATATTAACTAGAAAGATCCAGGCTTAACACAGCGTTATAAGACTCTGGGTATATATATATATATATGTGTGTGTATACTACAAAGTTTGAGGTGTCATTGTCCAAAAATTCTAATGTCCATTTAACATAGCTGCTATACTTGTCTGTCTATCTGTCCGTCTGTATACATGTATATGACTCTAGTTGTTCTCTGGACTGCTGGAACCATCTGATTCTCTCTTTCCCTGTAATTTAAACACAAATAAAATCTAATTAAGCGCTGTATGCTAAAAAATATAGATGTATATATATATTATGTGCCAACAATTTGGTTGTTTATTTTCATGGCTTATTCCTTTTCAAGTTATTGAGCAGATAATGATTTTACACTAAGTGTCATTGTGACCTTGACCTATGACCTCAAAGTCAATAGGGGTCATCTACTGGCAAAGGGCAATGTCCAAACCAAGTTTCACAAATCTTGGCTTATTCCTCTCAAGTCATTGAGCACACATTGATTTTCAATCAAGATTCACTTCAACCTTGATCCTGATCAAGTGCAGTAAGCCATTTTGAGTTCATCAGAACACAGTTCAGCCATTACATCGTTCTTGGGCAGGCTGTTAGCAGTTTACAGCAAGCAGTTTACCAGTACTAGATGCCTCCACTTTCTCCCTTTCATACATGCAACAGCAAAGGTACAGTGTGAATGACAGTAAAAGGATTTCATCATCAATCACAAAGCATCATCTGGGAATTGAACCCAGGTTGCCTGATTCACAGTCCAACACTCTACCTATTGAGCTACCTATAGAGCCTCCTTTAAAGTTTATGTGACAAACAGCCACACCCAGCACTCTTAACCACTCCTTACAGCCACACCCTCAGCTGATAGCCACACCCCTTATTATTAATTTTACATTTGAAAGCCCCACCCCTTTATAGCAATTTTAAATTTAAAACTTACAAACTTGCTCCAGAAAGTCACTTGACATCTATTTTTGTGACCTGTCTTCTCATCAAAAGTGTCACACTCATCAAATGGTGGTGAATACAAGTGCAAGGTGACGGCTTTGTCAGAATGACTTGGGTTCTCAACCCGATGAAGGCCTATCTCATCTGCAATAACAAAGAGATAACATTATACGATGCCATTAATTAAATATCCAGTCAGAGGTGTCACCATAGTCTTATGTAACGTAGGGATTGAAAACATACATGTATCTGCAAATGAAAGAGCTCTTAATGAAATCGAAAGCTGTTTGTTTATTTGTTCCATTTTTACACCGATTTCATTCAACACATTTTTGGTAATATTCTGGCAGTCCAACCATAGAGTTTTCCTGTATAACTAACCAGTAATAAATTGCCAATTTCTCCCCAATGGATCAGCTACTTATCTCAGATGATTTTGATTTCAGTGGAGAGAGACAAATGACCATTAGACTCAATGTTTGTGATCAACTGTCACACAGAGTTATTTCCTCTCGCTTTGATGATCAAACCACAACCCCTACATTCCAAATACGATGCTCTCGTTACTGAGGTCAAAGTGGGCAGATCAAAAAAGTGTTCTGCATCATTCACTGTATATTTCAAATTCAAACGAGCCGTGCCATGACAAAACCAACATAATGGGTTTGCGACCAGCATGGATCCAGACCAGCCTGCGCATCCGTGCAGTCTGATCAGGATCCATGCTGTTCGCTTACCAACCCTATTACAAGTAGAATAACTGATAGCGAACAGCATGGATCCTGATCAGACTGTGCGGATTCGCAGGCTGGTCTGGATCCATGCTGGTCGCAAACACACTATGTTGGTTTTGTCGTGACGCGGCTCAAATTCATTTTAAATTCGGCTTCAACACAGTTGTAGGCCATCTGGTTCTTGTCATATTTTATTATCTCAAATTTTAACGGATTGACAGACGGACAGACAACACCATATACCATAACACATCAGAAGATCTTTGGGTGTATAAAAGCATCCAACAATGTTAAAATATAAGCTTTCATTTAAATTTGACTATTTATTTACAATATTCAGGCTTACCAAAACCTGAGGCATATTTTTGCATCATTCAAAGTATATCTCATATTCAAATTTCTTTATTTTACGAGTACAAACTATGGCTCACCACAGATGTAGGCGACCTCGTTCTTCTTATGCATGGCCACCCGTTGCACAGTCATTTCTTTCTCAGGGTCAGATTCTGACGGCCAATCAAACTGCTGCTCTTGAACCTGTCCATCCAATATCTATAAATAGAACGTAAAGATTACTTAACCCTGTCCATCCAATATCTATAAATAGAACCTTAAAGATTACTTAACCCTGTCCGTGCTAAACATGGCATTGTCCATTTTTTTCAAATAGACTTGTCTATTCCTTTTTAAAGAACTTGTCTATTTTTCTTTCTGGACAAAACTATTTATTGTATTTCTCCCTTTTAAATATTTTGACAATATCAATTATGATACTGCAGTTACCAACTAACCAAGATCTGTGATGAGACCCCAATGGCAAATTTTAGACAAAATGTGTCTGAAAGAGAGTTGGAAAATTTATTGTTGTAACTGGCTCAGATTATAAACTTGATTGGGAGCTTGGACTGTGTTTTGATATAAGTTACGGTACTTACACGCCAAATATAAAACACTGAAATCCTTATATAGTTACATGTATTCTGTCAAAACCAATAATTTCACTTAAAAATTGCCTAAATAGGGGAATAACTTGATTAATTATGAGTTGATTACATCGAAAATACAACTTTACCTAGGTTATATATATTATATAAATCCTTCAAAAGTTATGCTAATGAAACCAACCATCTCAGGATTGAAAGACAAATGGACATGTGACAGATTCATCAAGAAAATGTGAACCATTCTATATTTATCATTACATTTCTAAGCATCTAAGTGACTCAGACTTAAAGAGTAAAACCAGTCTACCTTCATGAAGCAATGAGCATTTGCATGACTATGAATGCTGGAACCCTGGGCCTCATTCCAACAGAGAATCATCAAGTTGAACTTTCCATTTCCATCATTTACCAGATTCCTTGTGTATCTGAAATATACAAATAACAAAATTAAAGATTAGTTGATAGAAAAATTTCCTTTTTCTTTTTAAACAAACATTAATCATACAATTAAAAACATATGTATGACAATGCGTTGAATGTGACTGCCTTACTGTGCCAACAGTATTTTGTTGTCACAGGAAGAGAAAAATGTGCAGCTTGAACGGGACTCAAACTCGGGACTCTCTGATACCGTTCCATGGCTCTACCAACTGAAATATCCAGCCGCTTACACAAAGTCTCCTTTAAAGAGTGAACAGTTTAAAACCGTTAACATCGTTTTTTAAACTGTAGAATAAAAGTTGGAGAGAAACAGGGAAGAAAATGTCATAACATTTTAACTGCAGTTTAAAGTTAAATGTTCTATATTCTATGCTCAAGCAGCCATCATTTTGAAAAGTTAAAATCCATTTTTTTTTTTTTTCATAATTATTCATTATCTAAAGCAAAAACCAAGGATCCTTGAAAAATTTAAGCAAATAAATTTTTCTAAGGGAGAGAATACTTGTATTCAAATTTTAAGTTTTTAATCACAGTTACTTCCCCTTTTTGTTTTAAATTACAATCCATAACTTGAAACAGAGCCACAGCTCTGCTGGACAACACTCAACTTTTAAAACTTGTTAACGCCGCCATGACTGTAACAATACCTAACTATAGTAATTATTTTATTTGAACAACTTCACCCTAGCCAGTAAAAGCATTCCTTGACAGATTATATATTATTGACTTTCACAGTGGTCTGGGAGGAGATGTTGTTTAAAGAATTGTGGACGGATGGACAAACCCAGGATGGTGAATGATGCCAATAGTTGACCTTGAGCATGACGTGTTCTTGTGAGCTAAGATGAAAAGAATGTATTTCTGCATTGACAATTCATCACAATTTTGCAACGCACAACATGAAACGAAAGTACAACATTTATGAACAATAAATACCCGGAACAGCTCATTTCTAATTTATCTGAAACTTAAAAGTCATCTTTGCACTAATAAACACTGCACGTCAATAATATACTGAATACTAATATCCTGCCAAAATATGTGAAACTTCACTGATATACATGTAAATATAATTTCCTTGAACGTAATAAAAATTCCAGTATGATTTGTTGCCAAAAATAAGAAGACCGCGATGACAAGCAAATACTGACTTGATTACAACAGCTTTGATTGGAAATCCAACAACTCAAACTTTAAAAATGCGGAAAATTGACTTAAATATAAATAATTGTGGTTTATAGTAGGGAATACACTCTGAAGGGATGTAATGGGGATATAATGTAATATCGAATCTTTTTTGTTCTTGCTGTCCGTTCCGTTGAACGAGTGTCAAAGTGAAGAGCGATCAGGACAAAATTAAAAATTTCTGGAAGATAAACTATCAAACAAAGCAAATACTTTAAATCCTTTGGGAGGACATAAAAATATTGATAAGAATTCATTAAAGGTAATAAAACTCAAAGAACCCATTTCTGCATTGACAATTTTTTAATAAATTTTTTTAAGTCAACACATGAAAGGGAAAACTACATAAATATTTTGACCTACGTGTATATCATTTTTAGAAATATTTGTAAATAAAAAAACCCAAACAGCTCATTTCTTTTTTATTGGAAATATAAAACTCGATCAGTCTTTCTGATTTCTTGCCAAAATATATGCAAATCAATATAATTCCTTTGAAAGAAATAAAAATTCCAGTATGCTACCACGTCATATATTAATTAAAATCTGTATCAAGTATTTATTATCACGCAAGTTAAAATTTTTGCGAAATGTAAAAATCTTTCACTAAGGTATGGGCAAGAACTTAACAAAATTTAATACTGAATAAATCCACAAGAAAACCTCAAGGTGCATAAGTACATATGCTGACCAACATTCTTGTAAACTTTCAGGCCTATAGGTCAAATACTTTTTGAGCTATGCATGAACAAGTTGAAAGTTGCAAATTTATACTAAGTCAAGGGCAATAACTCTTATAAAACTGGGGAAAAAATCCACATGCAGAACCTAAGGTGCACAACTTCACAGTGATGTTGATCATTATTCCTGTTAAGCTGGTTGATTCTAACTTTAGCATTCAAAGAACGCATCACACAACATAATGAAACAGTTTTTACTGAGTCAAGGGTAATAACTCTGGAAATACTGGATACAAAATGTCTGACACAAACTATCAGAGACGGCAAATACTTTAACTCTTTGGGGGACATGAAAATATTGATAAGAATTCATAACAGGCAATAAAAACCAAAGAACCGGGCATTTCTGCATTGACAATTTTTAACAGTTTTTTTAAGTCGTAACATGAAACAAAAGTAAATAGATATATTGACCTATATCATTTTACAGAAATGTTTGTAAATAGTAACCCAAACAGCTCATTTCTGATTTAGTGGAAACATAAAACTCAGCGCCAAAATATTTGAAACTAACAATTCGCTGAAAAATATAATTCCTTTGAAAGAAATAGATATTACAGTACGATTTAAAACTTCATAGTGTCGCCAAAAATAAAAAGATCAATGAATCAAATAAAAACCATACTTGAAAGTCAATATTGTCAATAATTTTTGGGGTAGTTTGTGTTATTTGGGTTTTATTTGATTTATTTTATGATTGTTTAAAGTGATCTTAAGTTTTAATTTTCATTTGGAAAAACAATTCTGTGTTGTTTCAAATTAAGTATTTCAGTAATTCAATCTTTCAAAAATGCATCACGTTACTGAAAAGTCTTCTTTAAAATAGCGTTGCAAGAGCTATTTATAATGCGTCAATGACGTTCATTTTTAAAATTAGAAGATCGTGAAAGGATTCAACCGCTTTACTAATTTACATATAGAGAGCAGACCTGTAAATAAGAGGTATCAAGGGGTATCCTTATTGTTTATGTATTAAATCGTCAACAAATTTCATTTCTACCTTAATTCTTTTAAATTTGACAATTATACGAAACGATTTATGTAAAAAAAAAACATATTTAACCTTTATAAGAAAAATTAAAGGTCACTTTAAGGACTCTACTGCCTGTGGCCAGAATGAAGAATGAAAAAAGCTTTATAGAATGAGTTTATTCAAATAGATTAAGCCCCTAATACGTTCGAGTGGAATGGAAAATACAAAAATGTATTTATGATTAATTTTTCATAATTTGTATTATCCTAGTTCTGGCCTCCAAAACTTTATAAGCCGCTCTTTAACATTTTTGTTTTTCATCTGATGCGGCATTAAAGTTTTGGATTAGACCCGTTACGAAACCTAACCAGAATAACATTAGTTGATTTATTCTTGTTTTTCACTTGCAAATACACTTGACCGAATCAATTCTTGTGCATTTTACGATAAAACAATTATTTTAATATCATTCTATACCAATTAAAGTATCAAAATATTAATACCGTCATTAAAATGCCTATTTAACTGTAAAACATCAATTTACGCCGACTACAGTCGGCCATGACATTCAGGTGCCACGCGAGACCTCGTTTGACGTCATTCGCGGGAACAGATTTGAATAGAGTCGTGTACTATATTTAGAACATTTTGTTGACATGATTTCAATATTTTTATTCAAGATAATGTTTTTATTTATTTTCATAAATTTTTCAGTACTTTAAATATGATTTTATTGAATATAAAAGTCCAGTAAATCACCTTTTTTCAATATCTTTAAAAAAAGTAATGTATAAAAAATATTGGAGGCACATGGGTTCATAAAGGTCAATCTCGTAATCACGTGGTCAAACATTTTTGGCAATATGGCGGCCAAGTGCCGAAATTTTTTACCTGTCGGAAACTATTTAGTAGTTTATGTCCTAATAAGATTTTATTTGTCCATCCTTGGCTTATCAACAGATTATATATAGTTTTATCAAGGTATGCTTCACTTTACTTCATGGCATGTTCGATGAATAAATACGAGCGTGTCAGATTCCTGGCACGATTATTGGTGGACTTTCCCTACGGGGTTATCTTCAGCGTTCACGTCATGTCATAGTATATAAACGGGTACGCTGAAGACCTTAAGCTAGTATTATCCCCATCAATCAGTACTTTCTAGAACTTTGATTTTATCTTCCGACTTGGAAATCAAACATTTCAAACTGTCACTCCAAAAGTTTTTTTAAAAAAAAGGCTACAAATTCTCAATGTGGAAAATGACTTTTATTTATAATTTTTTGGGGTTATAACAGGGACTTGCCACTCTGAAGGGATGTAATGTAATATCAAATCTTTTTGTTCTTATTGTTGTCGAGGTGTAGATCAATCAGGACAAAATTTCTGACCAACAAACCGACTTATAATCACACACAGAATTCGTACTTTAATAGGGAACATAAAAATATTGATAAGAATTCATTACATGTCATAAAAATCAAAGAACCATTTCTGCACTGACAGTTTTTAATAATTTTTGTAAGTATTAAACAACATGAAACGAAAAGTACCTGAATCTCATTTTTTAGAAATGCAAGTAAAAACACAAACAGCTCATTTCTTATATATCTGAAACTTGTACCTTGTAAGTGAACAACATTGATTGCTGATTTCCTGCCAAAGTATGCGAAACTAACATTTCACTAATATAAATACAATTTCTTTGAACAAAGTAAAAATTTCAGTATGATTTCATACTTCATCATCCTGTTGCTAAAAATAAAAAGACGTCAACGACAAGCTATGAAAGAAACTTCCTTAAACTAAGTCTATGAAATGTTTTGTTTATGCCATTCCCAATATCATACATATCATATATACTTACTACAGGTAAACTATAGTTATTAAATAATTCAACCGAATGTGCCCACTGGGGGAGTGTCACTATACTGCTCTCTGATTGGTTAAAAACTGGAAGACGTGCAGGGAATATATTTTTCAAAATCTAAATCATGTTATACTTAATTATTTTTGGGGAAAAAAATTCTAATATTTAAATGAAACATATTCCTGCATGTAATTGAAAGTCTATCATATATCTATGTACAAAAAGTGCAGATTTTCACTTTTGTCAGGTATTAATCAAGATCTAGATTATTTAATATTATATCTACTATATTGTAATAGGAAATTTCCATGACATCATGAAGTAATTTTGAAGTCAGACTCCTTTTGTTAACCAATGAAAAACAACTTTTGTTGAAAAAATTAATGGTGTATGGATACCAGCATTCAATAAATTAACTCAACCATTGTGAATATTTATAACAATGTGTCCTAAATATGATATTATGTGAAAATAAAACTGTACTAGCATGACTATTAATACATTAACATCATAAATATTATAGTAGTCATTAACATTTAATATTGTGAAAAATTTCACAATGAAAACCAAGATTACAAGTGTTACAGGGCTACTGTTAAGTTCCAAAATTTAATGGTAGTCAGAGTCGAGAGACTGCAAAAGGTCTGACATTTGAAGTCATATTATATATAAGTTATATAATCAAAGAAGGAAAAGCATTGTAAACTGGAAGTCACATGCCAAAATCAAGGTGTAAATGAGTCCCAAACTTCTACTTATGGAAGCCCAGATGTAACCTACAGTAACTGTTATAACATTTTGAAAAAAAAAATTTGATAAATACTGGAAATAAGCCTTCTTGACCGACAGATAAACTACAGTATTCAATATATTTTGTAACAGGGGTTTACATATATATAAAAAAAAAATACATGTAATTAAATTCATTCAGAAACTTTGACATTATTCTTTTACTTGTCCTTGACCTCAATGATATCAATTCTGTTCAAAACCTTCCCTAAATTTCAACTATTGGTTTAACTCCAGCTTCAAGGACTCCAACAATTGACTGAGTCTCTCTTTAAATGTTTTATGAAATAAATGCATGGAATCAGTCATGAACTTCATATAGTGCTCTCAGTTGCAATTAAACTGCTTCAGCCAAACCACATTTATTTTAGATACTTTAAAGCAGCATGCCTCTAGATTCATGCTGATTTTCATGAATATTTCATGAAAACATATAACTAAGTAAAATATTTTGTGAAGTGGACCAAAAAAGTAATTTCACATTGAAAACAGTACTTACAATCCATGTAAATTACCCCCCAAAAACTTTGGAAATTCAGATTTTTCTAACATCTACAAACATATCCATAAATCTGTCCAAAGATTAAAGAGAGAACATCTAAAATAAATAAAGCCAATTCATTAAACAAACTAAATGACCTTGAATTCAGAGCTGAACCTAAAAAATGGATTGAGAAAGAAGACATAATGGACAATTTAAAATCAATCAAAATAAATTCCAGCTTTCAAACTATGACAAATTATTATAATTATTTCGTTGAGTACAGTTAAGTCACAAAGTTAGAAGGTTATAACAGTCCTTTAATGTTTAAACTTTCCAGCCAAGAAATAAATCTGCATATTGGCTTCTTAAGGCCAGCATGCATTTCCATTTAGTCTAAGGCTGGCATGCTCTGTTGCTTTTGGCTACCTTTAAAGTTTTCCACTATTATATGATTATCCCCAAAATTGATAATGGACAAAATCCAAAAATTGAAGCTGGAAAAGCCCATTTTAAGAAATCAGTGGGAATATTAGTCATATATATATTAGCAATCATATACATGTTTAATCCATATTTTTATCAATTTTCAAAAAAGAAAATTCCTCAAAATTTCCTATCATTATAGACAGGTCTTTAAGAATGCTCAAATTCATTGAATTACTTTTTATACATTATATAAATAATATCGATCTAAATATAAGTTTCCAAAATTAATGTATCAAAGAAAATCGCTTTGTCAGCAAGAAATATACTTTTGAACTTTTGAAAGTAAAATATTTACAGTTTACATTGTAACTCTTATATGACTTTAAATAAAAACTATAATATTTGTTTAGCTAAATGTTATCAACACTGATAAAGTTCAACCTTAGAGTTGTTTAAAAAAGGGCCATCAAGAAAACGTTTTGGCAGGTGTTTGTAAGTTAAGTACCAAATAAAATACAGGATAAATTCGGGTTATTTCTCACTCGCCTTGACACAGATATTTGGGTCATGTTCCCAAGGCCAAAAATCGTTGTTTCCCCCCCCCCCCAATCCCCCCCGATGACAAATAAATACAATAAGTAAAATTATTGTCGTTTTATTACGTTTAACTGCACTGTGCCAACCTTGTATTCCAAATTGTTATATTTTTATTGCTCTTGAGTGAAACATAACATGAGTTTTTTTAATTAATTTACAAATCAAATAAAGAATTAAAACTTTTGACTATCATCAAATCAAAAAAAAGAAAGTCTGCTTTATTCTTTAAACATGAAGCTATAAAGTTCTGGTATTTTAACTTCAAACACTATAAAAGCTATACATTTGTATCTTCGTTATAGTAAGTATTCTTTTCTTATATTTTGTAATCTACAGGCAAAGATATTGTATAAGTGGATATAAAAATAGCAAAATTCCAGACATTTTGGGCAAGATTTTATTTATGCCAAAGAAAATTTTTAGCTATTTTTGTATTCACGAAATTCATCAATATTTCTGCATGGCTTATTTTACCTGTTATAAAGTTCACTGTATAAAGTTGTTATACATTTTTAATAGTCTTTGCAGTCAAGAGTATATATAGTTTAATGGAAATTTCCATCATAAAATAATGTATGTTTACATCTAACAACTCCATTTTATAGTGCTTCTCGTTTTCACTCTAATACTATGCGAGGGGTAGTGCAGCGCTCTTTTACTCTTGAAGCAGCACGCCACCAGATTGATGCTGATTTTCATGAAAAATCAGCTATTTCTCTCACATTACATGGCAATTATTACTTGAAGCTTGAATTTTTTTACTTTTTCTAAATCTAAGTGCTTGATTTTATTGAAATATTTTGGCTAATCTGGAGGCATGTAGCTTTGAAAGGTAGTGAAACAACAGTCAGGATATGACTTTTATAAGATTGCATCTCTGAAATTTGTTACAGTAGCATGCCTTGGGTTTTACATAGCACCAACACAGTATAGGGCATATGGTGACTTTCCAGCTTAACTAGTGGAGGAAGACCTCAGGTGCCCTTCCATACATTATTTCAGGCACGAAAGGGCACCTGAGTTAAACTGTAACAGACGTTCCATAAGCTAGCTTGATAGCTTCCTCAGATGAAAGAATCCAAAGACCCTGTTGGTACTCGAACTCACAGCAGTGAGGGCAAGTGGTTTGAAGTCAACGACCTTAACCACTTGGCCACAGACACCTCAGCATGACATCTTTAAGACTCAAAAACTCAAACAGAATAATGCATTTATTACATTATATTATATTGCTGAATATGTGTAAATTGGACTTTTCAAGTGTACATTTTTTGGGACTGTGCATTATCAGTTTTGGAGATATCAAGATGAAAAATCTAAAGTTGGGTCAGCCAATATCAGAGCCTTTTAAGTAAGACTGCACGGATGTGTAGGGTGGCCTTGATCTAATACTAGTGACAAAGCCTTTAAATTACCTCTTTCATTTAAAAAAAAAAAAAAAAAAAATTCGGTTGGGTTTATCTAACGTTGCACCAACACAGTAAATGTCACATGGCGACTTTTCAGCTTTACTGCTGGAGGAAGAGCTCAAGTGCCCCTCTGTGCATTACACATTACTTCAGGCATAAACAAGAACCCAAGTAGAACCATCAACGTTCTGTAAGTTTTAAAGCTGGTTATTGCTTTCTCGCATGAAAGAATAATCATCTCTCTTAGTCCCGGCAGAGAATTATTTATACAAACAGTATTAATAATTTATCATTTTCTGTTAAAATTATATTATGAGGTTATTATACATTGTTGTGTACTGTACTGAATTCTACTGGATGAGTACACAGCTGTTAAACCTATATTGGGTCTAGTCCGATATAGGTTTTGCAGCTGTGTATGAGTCAAATAAAATCAGTATTGTTTTCAGAATAAGATCTTTCTGTTGCAATATCATTTGAGTTACTTCTTCTGAGATCTGACATATGTAAAGTATCGTAATTCTGGCAGATTGTAATAATTTTAATGTACATGTAGCTTGGAACATATTACTTTATCTTTAGT
Organism: Ruditapes philippinarum; assembly: GCF_026571515.1. Lineage (NCBI taxonomy): Eukaryota > Metazoa > Mollusca > Bivalvia > Venerida > Veneridae > Ruditapes > Ruditapes philippinarum. Next base: position 64,599 of record NW_026860587.1, read on the forward strand.
TAATTTGAACAATGAAACACTTCTGACCTAGTTTATGTTTCATAAAAAATATGCAAGAATATATGGGTGTAAATGCTTTAAAGATCTCATTTACAAAATTATTTGTCATATTTCGTTATATTCTTTCACACTAGGATGAACACAACATAATTCTAATTAGAGAAGACATACATGTACATCTTGCATCAATTACATAATTCTCAGGTATATACATGTATATAATTAATTATGATATTATAAATATTTATCAGACCAAATAGCAGCTTGCCTAAAATCAAACTAAATTGTTTTCTATATAAAATTAACAAAATATTTTTATTTATAAATTTCAGACTAAATATGGAGAGAAAATGGTCAGCTTTTTTTCCTCAAAAATAATTTTCTTTTAAAGAATTTAACTGATTGTACAATTATCATCTTAAAGCAGTTTTGCTGATAGATGTAAAACAGTTTCTTTTACATGCATTGAATGTTTCTATTTGATCAATTTGCAGTCTTAAGTAACATGTCGTGTTCTTAAACTTGAATTTTTTTTTTTGTAGGCTAAAAGCCTACATGATATTAAGGATTAAAAAAGAAATCATAAAACTGCAGAGTTGAAAATATCGGACTTCTGAAATGTATGACAAAATTTTTAAAGAAAAAAAAAAAAAGAATAAACAAAAGAAAAGTGACCCTGGGATTACAGTAGCACAGTTTTTACAACCTTGACTCTATAAAGATACATGTAACCTAATGGGTTTTTTTTTTATATAAAACCTTTGTCAGCAATTACCCGACTGAATACATACTAAAGTCTTGTATCGAACAAAATAAGCAATGCAGATATAGGGCAAAAAATAAGAATGCCGCTGCAATCAATAGCTTATTTTATCAAAGTGCTGAAAGCACTGGATCATCATCGCAGCAGCGGAATAAATGCTGTCAAAAAAGGATCAAACACCAGTCATGTTGCACCAAGAAATTCTATATTTAACAAAGGGCAGTAAAATTCTATGCCTGAGTTTTAAATTGGAACATAAAATGCTTTCAACATATTCCGACATAATGTGTGTGCTTTATATGATTAAATCTTGTACTATTTGTTGAGATGTAATTCTGAGTTGGGGTCACTTTTCGATTGTAGGCGTCTAATGTGTAGATGACATAGCTCTTAACGTGCCTGATATGCGATAAATGTCTGATTTTGCAGTATTTATCGCCATATTTCAACTGCTTTACCAATGTAGTAAGGGCTTAAATTTTGAAAATTTAGACCTCTTTTTTTGGTAATTTACATGGATTATATTAGTTCCGTATGCAATGCATAATTTACTTTCTTGCTTCACTTCACAATATTTTACTTTTAAATTCATCTTAAACATGCTGTTTTAAAATTTCGATAATTTTGTAATTGAGCTAGTGTTTTAATTACAAACATATTTTGTGTAACTATGGATTCATGCATATAAATTAACAGAATAATGAATGCTCCATTAATTTTAAAAGCTCTGTAAAATTCAAATGAACACCATGCCTCCCAGGAATCCTTGACTGGTGGCCTTGACCTTTGACCCTGTGACTTGTTAGCAGGTGCTCCCTTTACAAGGACTTCAACAAGCTCCGTTAGCAAGAGTGGCAGACAGAGCTCATCAAAGTGCATAATTATGCACCAATTAAGTTTGTAAACATGGTACAAATTTTGCGTTATATATAAGTCATGGAAGAGTTAAGTTAGAAATACTAGACCAAACACATTTTGATCATGCAATCTATTGATTCTTAGGCATAAAAAGACAAATTGATTTTGCAATATTAAAAATTAATAAACACTTTTATTTAGAAATGCTTGAAAGGTTAATGTTAAAACGCATTTAAGTCTTAACACTTTTAACAAACAATTATAAAATGAAGTAAACATTTTCACTGGCACATTGCCTACAACTCATGGGGATTGCATTCATTTAAATTTTATAAGAATTCAAACCATAAAGGTGCTCGTACACTTACAAGGGTTTTAATACTTAAACTAGTGAAAATATAATTATGTTTGTATACATGTACTTTAATAATTGAAAATTAAAGAAAATACATCAGTATAAGCAGGGTTGCATGTCTTTAAAACTTTTCAAAGATGTTGAATTTGAGATGGCCATATTTCATTTTATTACACATATAACAAAAGAGTGTTTTTCTACCTTATGCAGCAGTACATAATGTTTTTGGGACAGCCATTTTGGCTCACAGCTATCACCTTATATAATATGACCCCCCTTTGGGACAGTAATGTTGTGCTGCATTAAATTGTTCAAACCTGAAAAAAATCGGTTAAAACTGCATTGAACCTTTCAAAGCTGCATTGAATTGTTCAAACTGCATATAGAATCGGTCAAACCTGCATCAAATCTGTCAAATCTGCATTGAATTGGTCGAAGCTGCATTGAATTGGTCAAAGATGCATTGAATTGGTCAAAGATGCATGGAATTGGTCATGTACAAAGTTTTATCCAAATGGTCAAAGTTGCTACTCCTCTTTACTTTGTAGCACAAAGCCACATTCAGGCGATAGATAAAGATTTTTTTTCCAAACAAACATCGTTAAGGCCATATTGCAACTTTCAAATTTTAAGTTCATGAAGACCATATTATTATATGCCCCTTGGTGCAATTAATTTCAAGCAAAACTGGTATCACATAGATTAATTAAAGACAGAATTTTGGGGATCTGTACCAGAAGTGGTGAAGAAACAATTAATGAATTCATGTCCTGAAGCCCTAAACATATTTCTGATAATTCTATATAAGAAAGTGTAACAAACAATTTAAGTTTGACTTAAAAAAATCAGGTTAATGGAGGTCATAAATTTTCTGTCAGGCATAGTTCAAGTTTTTTACGCATTAATTAAATGTACAAAAGTACTAATCACTTACAATGATTAATGAAAAGAATTTTTTTATACATGTATTACATGTTAAGTATAGAACATTTAAGATGAATGAAAATTCCCAGCTTTGTGTCCATACCAAGTAAAATTCTCCCTTGAATCAAATAATTGAGCTGCGTCACGACAAAACCAACATAATGGGTTTGCGACCAGCATGGATCCAGACTAGCCTGCGTATCCCCACAGTCTGATCAGGATCCATGTTGTTCGCTTACCAACCCTATTACAAGTACAGGAACTGATAGCGAACAGCATGGATCCTGATCAGACTGCGCGGATGCGCAGGCTGGTCCGGATCCATGCTGGTCGCAAACCCATTATGCTGGTTTTGTCGTGACGCGGCTCATATTAGTAACACTGGTTGGAATACAAAACATCTCAAAATAGGCAACGTTTTCACCTTGCACTGACGACAGTAACAGAATGAGAGGAAGGTTCTTAATTCATAGTTCAACATACCGGTAAGCAAATTATGCTCAGGTGAGCTAATGAAAATGAAATGCACTCTAGGGTCAGAAAAACAGTGCAAATTTAGAAAACATTGATGAAAAAAAACAATCTTTAGATCCTATTGTGTGATAAAAAAAAATAAACAAGAAAAAATTGAAACAAATCAACTTTTCCTTTAAGTTATACAGTATATGTCTACAAGGCATATTTATATAGTAAATGTATAATACTACGTTTTCTTTCCTAGAAAGCTGAAAAAATAATTTATTACCAATTATTAATTATTCAAACCTTTATTAACAGAGTTTCTCAACCAAAGCAGATATATGTACATTTGTATTTTTAAAAAGCATATATTTTCACCTTATGAACTTTCTGAAAATTTGGGTTGGTGCACTTTTAACTGACCTAAATTTCATTCATACCTTTCAAAAAAATTTCATTTCATTTTTGTGTTACTAAAAAACATCTCGGTTAATCCTGCATTTAACAAGTAACACGGTTACATTGTATCTGTTATCTATGAAAGTACCTGTTCAATTTATTTTCAGCTTATTTTGTTGGCTGTTCTTGACCCATATCTTTATTCTAACTTCTTTTAAAATATCAGTAGAATCTTCAAAATATTAATAAATTAAATATATTGTTTTTGTATTACATTACATGTACAGACAGCATGATGTTTAATATCCAATTAAGTTTGTATTTCAGCCAATACATGAGGGTCAAACAGGTTTTTTTCCCTTCAATGGCAGGGGCCAATTAAGGGGCCTGGGCAGCTTCCCAAAATAAAAATTCTTTACAAACATGCAGTTTTTCCCAAATTGAATTTACCCCAAGTTTTTTTTCCCCTTTTGCAAAATAACCCATATAATTTTCTCCAAAAATTAAGGGCAGGGCTGCTTCCCCAACCTATGAAAAAAGGCCCTATCAAAGTAAAGCCTCTTGATGGAAGATTATGATAATCTTACATTTACAGTCATCACAGATATTGTTCTGGCTCAAGCCTAAATAGGCAAGACAGATGAGTTTTTCCAGCACATATACAAACAACAAGACAGTCTGTGACTGATATTAGTACTAGTTTTTTTCTTTCTTAAAACCTCTAGTGGTGGTACACAGCTGTCACATTGTAAATATGTTGATTTTTTTATGTACATGTATATTCATTCCGGTCAAGATATCTACTAATCTTTCAGAAAACAGAAACATATGTCCCTGTCCCACATTCATCAAATTCAATATATTATTATTTCAAGCATAAAATATTATTATTAAACCTCAAAATTGTTACCGTTTTCTTTTTTCAAAAGCTTTTTATTTTTGGTGCCCTGTTATATAACGCACTAGCTATCTCAGTTTTTTCCGCATTTTTTGCAATTAGTGCAGCTATAGTGATTTAATATTTTGTATACAACACCACTTTTGCTACACTATAAATCTTAAATTACACATTCTGACACTACTTTCTTCAGGCAATAACATGTTCTTAATTGATTATTACAACATTATAAAACACGCATAAAATTATGTCCTCCCCGAAGAAGGAAAAACAGTAATTTCTTTGGCAGAATGTGCCTCAATATATAAAGGAAACATACATGTCATGAAGTTAAACAATTGGAGACGGTCAATATTTGCAAATTTTCAAATCATTACCATGAACCATAGCATTAAGGAAAATAGCTTAGTTCCAAGTATTTTATGTCCAAATGGCACAATAAGGTAGAATTAATTTTATTACAGCAAAAATATTTCTTTTAGAAAAATTATAATCATAGGGGCCTGTAGTAGTGTGACTTTTGTCAGATCAAGGAACTGAATTACTGCTACTGCGTAAATATGTTACAATATCTTATTCCGTCACAAATCATCAAACAGTCATCACACATTAATCACATGTTTTAGGTCACTAATGATAAAGCCATTAGTGGGTTTAAATCTGCTACATAATCAGGTACAAATCTTACATTAGCACTAGTTTCTCAACCTTAAAGTCATAATTTATCAACTTTTATAATGGATTCAGAATTCATTTTAAATTGATAAAATCCAAAAATTAAGCTGTCTTTAAAATGTTTAAGAAACATCAAAGCAAAGATACAAACAGAGCTGAAAGTTAACTATCAAAATATCATTTGTCCACCCAGATATATAGGATGATCTTGGTCTTTTTTAAATATAAACGATGCTTAAATTTGATAAAAGAAAATATTGATAATTGCTACACAGTCTCTTTGTAAATATAAAATAAACATGTTTTGACTTCACATAAAGTGCATGTAGATAATGTTTTGTTTAAAATTCTAAAACAAGGTCTCTAGGTGATCACAATATGAATATATCATTAAAAACAAATGGCAGTTTTTGTTTTTTTAAAAAAAGGACACATTTTACTTGACTTGACTTTTCATGTAACAGGGAATGTAGCTTCTCACACTGTGAAACATAGCTTGTACATTCTTTAATTTAAATTAGACATATTTAGTGAGAATTTCATAGAGTAAAGATAGATAAGTACTGGCTTATGCTCCGGACAAGCTTAAGGGGATGCCGACAATGACGCCGACAACAAAAGTAACCCCTATTATGTCGCCTTTTTCAAGGCGACACAATAAAGTGTTTGCCGATAATTAAAGGGACTCCACTGAGATTTTTTGACATGATGGGACTGAAAATATTTTTTCCATTTAAATGTACCATTTGATGTAAGTTTAGACCACCATCTTCGTGCAAAATTTCAAATTATTTGCGCACTTCGTTTTTCCAGAAAAATTATTCAATATTCAAAAAAAAAAATGATCAAAAATAAAATGCGTTTTAACGTTTTTTACCCAAATCGATCAGGAAAAAAAAGTATAAAAATACGATTTTCAATTTATTTCAAAATATATTTCTTAACTATCTTTACATATATTTCTGTTTAAAGTGCCCCAGCTAATTTATGTAAGAAATTCAAATGTTATGTTTTTAGGCTTTTAAACCTCAGTGGAGTCCCTTTAAAGAAACAATGAAATTCTCTATCAGACATACATGCATATATATAAATGTCCCAGACATAAAACCATGATAACCTTAAACTGGTGCAAGACAGTTTTAACTTTTAAGTGATATGTATTCTTTTCTAATCTTTTATCTTTAAATTGATAAATATAAAATAAATGCAGGCATAATTATCAAAAATCATATCCAGGGATTTTTTTTTATTTTGCAAAAGCAAGTTTCAGAATAATATTCTGAAAGGTCTCTCTTTTTTATGAGAATATATAAAAAATGAATAAAAGGGGGGAAAATACATTCTTGTAGGGGGAGAAAGGTGCAGTATTTCAGCTCGAAAAATTGTGAATTAAGAGTCCTGAACCAGAAAAAAAAAAAAAAAAAAAAAAAAAAAAAAAAAGAAGAAGAAAAAAATATTGAAGCATTGATATCAATAAACAATTCTGCATCTACCCCCCAAAAATTATAATCCACTGGTGTGATTTAACATGCAGTATGTGATGATGTTTTCCAAAGTAAAGAAATTAAGATATCAATTTAACAAATTAATTGTATTTGTTTCATTTTAATTAAACTGTCATTATTTTTTTAGAGAATTCACTGATTCCCTACTGCAGATAATAAGAGAATTTATAACAAAACAAAAGAAAAAGAAAAGAAAAAAAATAAGAGAAGAAAAAAACTTTAAAAGATTACATTGTAATTACTAATTAAATCATTTTTTTCATGCCAACTTGTATGCCTGTTTTTTCTCCTTTTTTTCTTTCTTTTAAATATTTCACCAACATGTTATGAATAATTGGACAACCTGTATTAGGTATCTCATTATCTGTCAAGCATGAATATTCAAAGCTCCCTGTGTAAATATTATCTAAAATAAATTACAACACATTTCTAGATTTCTTCAAAATAACAGAATGGACAATATGTACAGTAAATGACAAAAAAATACCTGTGAACATCCCACTTAGCATACTTCTTCCATTCTTTGTAATTGCTTTTATACATGCCCATGTATGATTTTACAAAGTCCACATTTACTTTATCATAGGCAAATATTTTATGAAGGCCCTCTATAAGGTCATCAAGTGTAGCTGGGGGCTTCAGTGATTTAAGAGCTGAATGACCACTCTCGTGTGTTTCCATATCATCCGTGTCCCCACAATGATGTAAGTTATCCGAACACGCCATATCCGAATATTTGAATTTTGATGCGTTTGTATCGGAACAACAGTGCTTTACTGATTCCATAATTTGAGTGACTAGTTTATATATTCTAACCTAAATTATTTTTAGCGACAGCAGCAAATATTTTTAGCGACAACAGCACGTTCTGCGTAATTCATACAACTGTTTACCAAAATAACTGTTTATTTCCCTGAAACAATTCACCGACAAATGTGTAACCTTTCGAGGTCAAGGTTAGATTTAACTGGCTGAGTTCGATTGGAACTATTTAACGCATTTCACTGTGTCTAACAGTTGTAGAATTTTGCAGCTGGGAAAACGTTATTATATTATCAAGCATTTTTTGTTTTAATTTTCAAAATGACCTGTAACATTCTGGAGGGAAAATTATGTATGAGTATTTTGTATGGAAGTCAAAATACTACTTTGTTTACATTGTGCTACCTTTCCCACACATTACTGCACATTCAGCGCAAATTTCTTCAGTTATTAAACATCTAATATGCTCTAAATCCATTATTAAAATATTATTTAACAAATATTTGACATTTCTAAAGAATTAACAATATATTGTTTTCTAAGAAATAATGTGCCTTTAAGGCCATATTGATTTTGCACCATTTCTCAAGATTATTTAAATGATGTTGAAGTTTTACTTCTACTTTTGATCTATTTTCTCTTGACTCGTAAAGAGTAGAATCGTCTGCGTATAAATCAATTTTTATATCATTACCAATGAAAGCTATGTCATTTATGTATATTAGAAATGATAAAGGTCCAAATATTGAATATTGAACTACATATTATAAAATAGATGTTATTGTTTTGTTTTTATTCAGGGAATCTGTATATATGTTTCACATTGTTCGATAAGTGTTTGTATGCTCAAATGTAATGGTCCATGAACCTTTCATCATGTTTTTGTTAATCTTTTTTAAATTCTTTGTAGTTTTAATCACATGCATGTAATATGCCATGATTAAATAAATAAAATCGTAGTTCTTGTTACCTTCCACTCTCACACTTTTTTGTCGAACTAATTAAAGGCTCTACTACAGTTATATAAGTGAAGAATGAACAAATTTATGTAAAGTATAATATTAATTGTTACAGTGTTATTTACTGTTATTGTAGATGAAAGACATGTATTGAATACATTTAATTAAAAAAAAAAAATTTAATTAATGATGTGCATTAAAATGTTTGGAACATTTACTATTGTAATTCTTAAAAATCGTTTGGAGGTTACAAAAGGTAATTTGTTTTAGCTGTTGTCAATGGTGAGTTGTTGTGGTAACTCATGGTCTGGCATCTGTCCGTTCAAACTTCTCTTTGAACACAACATCTCCTAAACCACCTAATGGCAATAATTTCAAAACTCATAACTTATTGATTAACTGTTAACATTAGATTACCGTAAATATTATACCCATCCTATTTCACAGGTATATGGTCAGACACTCACATTGATATTTCCATAGACTTATATTATAAGAAATGGTCCCTAATCCTACCTTAAAATTGAGTTTTCATGTAAAAGAGGTGATTTTTCTAGCTAAATGAAATGCCTGACACATAGAAATGTTCCTGTTATATAGGGGTAGCCAACCAAATTTTTTGCAAAATGACTTCAAAGAGGATTACCCCCCATTTCATTGAACTTTTTCATCCAATCACCCCATGTATAAATTGAATCATGCGCTTTCTTCAGCCAATCGCTGGCTATGTTACAATGGGATACCATGACCATATACATGTTATCATATGTAAAATCTGTAGCTGTCTTGTGTATGATTTAAAGCAGCATGCCTCCAGATTCATGCTAATTTTCATGAAAATTTTGAAAATGTATTTGAATGTGTCATTTAAATATTGTATAGTTACCAAAAGGAAGCAATTGACATGTTATCAAATGGCACTTACAAACCACGTAAATTACCAAAAGTGGTCAAAATATGCATAAATAGCCTTTACTGTGTTAGTAACGCAGTAGAAATATAGTTGTAAATACTGAAAAATCAGTCATTAATCGCACATAATATGTAAAATATTACTTGAATCTTGAAACTTTTATTTTTCCTTACATCTTACTACATTTTTCTCAAGTTTGATTTTATTGAAATATTTTTACTCACCTGGAGGGATGTAGCTTTTAAGCTTTCGTAGGCTTTATAATTCCCAATTTAGGTTTTGTAAGATATGATCTGCATAAAAACCGTATTGCAATCTCACACTTCCTTTATATATTTGGTAATGCTTCTTGTAATTTTGTTGTTGTTTTTTTCAATATTTATATAAAGTGTTGATTGAAAAACTTCTTCGTTTGTGTTTTATTCTACCGTTTGTTACTAGAAGCAGTTGACAACTTTCGTCTTTACACAAGTCAGTAAATTCTGACTGAAATAAATGTACATGTATTAACTTATCTCTATGTAGGTCAGTGTTTCTTAACAAACCATTGAAGAATAAATTGCTACATTACAAGATAGCTATGCTATCACTTAAACACATACATGTAATTCGGCAGGACAGTCCTGTCATAATTACAGTGCTTTCTGACAAGACTGTGTATTGTTAACAGGCTGACCTAAACTTTAACCTTAAAATAGGTGGACAGTTTCATAACTGGATTCTGGAAAAGTGCATTAGAGAATTTCAGCAGGTTATTGCATAATTATATGAAAGTAAAAAAGAAAATGCCAGCGCAAACTTGTTAAAATCACTACACTTCAGACAAGAAGAAGTGTTTAATATTAAACAACGAATGCTCTTGAAACAACAATATATATATGAGCCGCGTCATGACAAAACCAACATAATGGGTTTGCGACCAGCATGGATCCATACCAGCCTGCGCATCTTTGCAGTCTGATCAGGATTCGTGCTGTTCACTATTAGTTTCTCTACTTGCAATAGTGTTGGTAAGCCCTGAACAGACTGCGCGGATGCGCAGGCTGGTCTGGATCCATGCTGGTAGCAAACCCATTATGTTGGTTTTGTCATATATAAAAGTAATAAATTTGACAGTAAGATAGAAAGTTGGTTTGCTTTAATGCAAGGATATGAGACAGGAAGCTGTTTCTGAAGCAGCAGTTTGTATGGGAGCATAAGGCCTGTCAATCATTGCAGTATAAAATTAAGGAGATGCCCGAAAATTTAAGAATGGCATCTCACTTTTTTCTTTACATATATATACACGAACATGTAACGAAGAACATATATATAAAAGCAGCCGCATGTATATCGATATTTTCACTGTAATATATATTCGGTCATTCATATTTACACCCATAATTACACAGGGTCATAACGACTTGAACAGCTATAAAAAATGATGTCTTGTTGGAATATTATAGCCATAATTTCATGAAATTTAACTGCATGCTCCTGGTTGACTTGTGTTGAATTCTCCTCAGTTTGATTCTTTGACGAGTTAGTTTACATTAGAATTGGTTTTTGTGCTCTGCCTTAATTAATTAAGATGATTAAGATGATTACTGTTTAGTGAATTAATATACATTGTATATCAATTATTTCTTCGTTTTCATATTATAATTAAGTAGAAATATAAATAAGCTATATTCCTCTAAACAGCTTAAATGTTGTGAATGGTATATATAAAAAATATTACAATTAAGGTAATTGTTTCAAGTTTATATTAACATTAGCACAAAAGGAAAACATGTTTTATATATGAGATTTTTTTCTCAAACCATTCCCATTAAGTTACACAACCTATTTTATACTTATAATTGTCTATAATATTAAATATTATGTTAGATTAATCCAAAATCCGCCTTATGTCGTGTGCACATGATTAATACATACATATGTAGATCTAACTAGTATTAGACCGATGTTTAAATATCTAAATACAAATCTGTTCAATATGAAAATGCTTATATATACAACATGTTTAGGATGATAATGATGCTAAAATATATACATGTTTGTGTATAGAAAATTAAATAGCAATAATTAATTTGAAAATATACATGGTCCGCCTCGTCTCGAGTCACGGTCCGTCCTGTCCAAAAATATGGTCCGCCCCGTCCAAACATACGGTCTGCCCTGTCCCTCCTACGACCGCAATGTGTGTGTGTGTGGGGGGGGGGGAGGGGGGGATTCAATGCAGTAATCAAACACCAACAACTGCACAAGATAATGTTACATTTAATTTTCCATTTCAATTTCAATTTTCGATTTTCTTTTTCATTTAACTTTTTTCTTAAAGCAGTTACATATTTTTTTCTGTTCAAGGCGAAAAATCATGGCTTCATCTTAGTAGAAAATGCAGCATTTTTGGCTAGGGGAACCAGCTAGTTGGCTAGGGAAAACGGCCTGTTTAAGCAAGACGACTTTATGTTTTTCCAGGTATAAGGGCTTTAGGTCTGTTACTCAATATGTCATAAAAAGACAACAAAAAAGCCCAAAAAACTTAGCATACTTTGCTCCTGCATGTACATGCATGAAAGGGACAAATTCCTTAATATCTATGACACTGTAAATGCAAGCTCTGCCTATACCCCTAGCAATAGCTTAAGCAGAGCTCAACATGTAAATTTATAAAATGAAATGGTGTTTGATATAAAATATAGAATAGAAAAATCTGCAAAATGTCAACTTTATTTACATTGTTACAACTAAATTAATGTTTTTACCACGCTTAAATCTCCGGAATGTTGGGGATACTTTTTTAGCAACACAAACAAAGTTAAATGGTGAAAATTGAAGAAGTCTTTTCAGGGGAGATAATAAAATGTACAACACCTCTCATGTCCCATAGCACTGACTTTTAAACTGTATTTACCCCCAATAATGTGGCTTTGGTAAACACTATTTTATATTGGATGGTTCATATGGCGGTTATCATTGAACTTTATTAATTATAAACCTATATCTTTAACCACCACTACACGGTGCTTCTCGATGTACGTTAGTTTGTTTGACTGTTGTACACAGTGAAAAAATCGTTACGGAGCGTACCGAACTGACACACGGAAATGCCCGATAACGTAAACTAGGCTGCTGCGGCTGCGCACGTGTAATTTATGTTAATTGGCACAATAATGGCCGACGATCGATTAAATGTAACGGAATTTTATATACAACATGTGTTTACATCTTTATTTTAGGCCAAAAATGTAGATTTATAAAGAAGTAAGTACAATTTTAATGGTTATATATATTGTGGTCATTATACGAAATGTAATGGCTTTAACAGTTTAATGACTAACGTTTTAGAACACCAGAATTAAACACAATACGTAAACATAACATATATTACTTATGTTAAGCGCTTTCAAATGTAAATATGTTCGTTAATGTTCTGAACAATAGTGGATTGTATCAAGTTATGTTGAAAATGTTAAGGCATATGGTCATTATACTGTAAGTTGTTCAATGAATTAATATAAACCGTTAATCTTTTAATCTGTCCGTATGTGGCTAGGGTTGTAATTAAGCCACACACATAGCCCAACTAATTGTACTACGTGCTATTTTGTGTATCCGCTGAGCGAGATTTTGACCCAGAACAGAAATATCCCAGAATCTATCTTTGACACATCAAAATATTTTGACTAGCTTCAAATGGCAGTTGAGGGGGGAGTAAAGATAATGAGCCATTCCCTATACCCATAACAGTATGGGGGGGGGGGAAGTAAAGCCCACATATCCCATGGTATTTTTGTACAGGTTGGTATGGTGAGTAAATATGTCGGACCCAATGGCAGTATGGGTGGGTGATCAGGGCTTTTTTTTCTCAGGTTGGGGAAGCAGCCCAGCCCTTTATTTTGGGGAAAAATTTCATGATATATTATTTGCAAAAGGGGAAGAAATAACTTGATGTAAATTCAATTCTTTGGGGAAACTGCATGATTTTAAAGAATTTTTTATTGGGGGAAGCAGCCCTATAACAGCCCCTGCTATAGAAGGAAAAAAAAGTCCTGGTGATTGCTGTGAACATGAGCCAAACGTCACAGGATAGTGGAAGAAATGAATATTTTATAAATTGGACAGATGAACTTTGTTGGGCCTGGTTTAAGTGTTACAAAATGGTGTGGGGGCGGTTGGGTAGTTCATACTAGTTGGGCTAGTGTCAAACAGGTGGTGTACCGTTTGGAACAAGATACTGTAAACTTGGTGTTTAAGCAAGCTTATGTGGAGACGTTACTTGGGATTGCCTTTGGGCCCCCTAGGATCAGGGTCAAGGTCACTGTTACGAAAAAATAGAAAAATGGTTCCCGGTTTGACAACCTTGTTTCATAATTATGACATTACCAATTTGACGGTGATTGTTTCGTGCTATGCTCACAAAATCAAATTGAATGAAATCAGCGATTTTTTTCCCTATATAAGTGGTACCGAATAACGGACCCATTCACAATCACAAACGGACCTTCACAATTTTCAGACTGGGTCCGAAGGAGCTGTTCACAATTCTGATGAAATTTCACAATTCTGATTAAGCCTTTAATAATGTATTATTTCTTCTCTTCTCATAATGATGCTAGAATTTTGCCTGTTGTGCTTTGTTTATCTTAAAATGCGTTTAGCCAACCATGATTTTCGGTGCATTCGCCCTTTAAATTTGCGTACTGTTTAAATACGAAACTTCTAGGGACGAATCAATACTGAAACAAGTGTCTGGTAATTTCTGTAAACATCATTCAAAATGTCTCGTAACAAAAATTATATATTCTTACTGCTTGATAAGATATTATCAATCTTAATTAAAAAATTCACAATCTGTTAAGAAACAACGCTTTTTTCACAATTTTTATGGTACCTGACCCATTCACAATTCAGGGGAAAAAATCGCTGGAAATGATAGTTCAAAGGAACGTTACTTTGATTTAATTGTCTTAACTTCTTCACAGATTTGTCCATTTTACTTTAAACGTTTATTTATTTACAGGTTCAGCTATATTTGATCAGTCATGTGACTGCAATCATCCATTTTGGCGCCCCCTAGTGGTGATAAAATGGATTATAATGATAACGAAGAGAAAACACTAAATATTGTGAACACTCTCAATAAGGTAAGCTTAAATAATCTTTTTGTTTTATCCTCATTCTTAGACAAAAGTTGCATTAGAGATGTACTCAGGAACTCTGCAAAATTTAATGTGAATATTTCCCCCTTTATTCATGGGGTGCAAACAAATTATATAATTACTTCGAAAATATGGCAAAAATGACACACAAGCTGATTTTATGACGGGTCAAATGAGTTCTTTTGATAATTTTCACGGGTCAAGACCCAAGGTCTCGGGTCAAACGAACATCCTGTATGGGTAACTTGTTGATCAGTGAACAATAGTGTTCCATGAAATACACACATTTGTCGTAAGTTCCGGGTATTAGAGTTAATAGTTACCCTGTGTTCAAATAAAATAGAAAGGGTAAAAAGCTATATATATATCTTTTTAAATACTTTTGTAAAATTTATCAACAGTACAGTTTATTATATTTTTTTTCATAATCTTATTTCAGACAAAAAAATTTCAAATAATCATTTTTACATAAGATATATAACTTTATTATACAGTAACACTGTAAATGGTCTGACTTGCCAATGTTTCAATCTGGACAAAACCATTAATTGCTTGCATGAAAGATTTCAAAATATGTACTGACTGCATGTATACACAAGATTTGCTGGCTTAAGTCTTGGCCACACTGGTGGCATGGATCGAATCTGTTATGGCCAGCAGGCTTTTGGTATATAATATATATAATAGTAATTTAAGTTGCGCTGAAACAGCCTGAAAGTGTTTATTGTTGTAAAATGGGCTTCAAACTCCACACGTCCTCTCAGATCAAATGCAGACTCTTGACCATGTAAAAAGGTAATTTGTTCAAAAGCTATCAGTTTCTAAGCACAAAATTGTCAATTTTTCCCATTGTGTCCCAATTAAAATTATTATAAATTTTTTAACAGCCATGTTTATAGCTAACTCCTTTACTTAATAGTTAATGTTATTGTACAGTCATTTTGGCTCAAATTGACTTCTATGCATTATTTCTGTCAAGGGAGATCAATTTTATTGAAATCAAAACCAACAAATCTCTTCAGAATTAACATCAAAAGTAGCCAGGTGGAAAAGATACCTGTCTTGTGTGGCTTGGCTTATCAGCAGCCAGTCATTGTTATCATGCCCATCTTGACTCCTAGACACGATGCTCACCTGAAAATTGAAGAAAAACAGTATATATATAGCATATCAAGGGTTGAATGCAATACAGTTGTAAGTCCTTCTGTATTTCATTTAAGGTACTGTAGTTTTGCAATTAACCCTCAATAAATATACTAGTACTTACATCAGATAGTGGGCAATCTCTGTTAGAGGGATAGTTACAATCAGGTGCCTTAGCTGATATTTATCAGGAAATTGATAGGCCCAGTGTGAAGCTGATTTATATGTTACTTAGTGCATTTAATTGTTTCATAATAATTGTATTTAATTAGGCATAGAAAATAGACAGAGTTTATAGTGGCACAGTTCAGGGCAATCATTGTGTGCAATGAACTTGGAACTTCTGATCAAAGACAAGAGACCCTTGAATAACAATATTCCATGGCTTTTCTGAGAAACACTCTTCAATAACATTTTCATGTCTCTTCTGAGAAACACCCTGATTCCATGGCTCTTCTGAGAAACACGCTTGAATAACAATTTTATGGCTCTTCTGAGGAACACTCTTATATAGCAATTCCATGGCTCTTTTGAGAAACACCCTTGAATAACAATTCCATGGCTCTTCTGAGTAGCACCCTTGAATAGCAATTTCATGGCTCTTCAGAGAGACACGTAGACAACTGAGAAATTTCACAGTTGTAATATACATGTAGTACTTAAAGCATTACATAATGGTGTTCTACAAAAGTTATATAAAATATACAGCTTGGATAAAAGAAAATAGCCCTGTCCCAGTGTCATATTTGTAACATAATATTAACTGTCTTAATTCAGAACTTTGCAGATGTTGGTTTTTCAAAGCTAACTGACCTTGCATCTTCTATTCCAGTCTGACCTTGCAATTGTTTATTCCAGTCTGACCTTCCGGTTTCTACTCCAGTCTGACCTTATAGTTTCTTACTTTTAGCATTTTTGATATACCCCCATTTCTAACCAAATAGACATTTAGAAATTCAAAGAGAAAGCAATTCCGTACAAAGTTCTTTTCGAATGATGTATTACTGGTTTATAACTGGTTAAAATTCAGTCAATCATTTTCATGTTGCAGCTGAAATTTCCCTCTAGACTTGCAAAATTAGGAGAAGTGAAATTGCTAGAACATAGATAATGAATATTGATAGGCGAAGCAGAGAAAACACATCTGCAGAATATATAGCTTATAGTCCCTGGACTGTGTATCCTCTCTTGTGCTAATCTTCTTGCTTATATTGTTTTCAGTTTCTCTGTTAAATTTTTGTTACTTTTTTCAATACAATTAAAACAAGCAAATCGATTTGTTTTAATCACTTCATATTGTAGACTGAAAATTAAGGTTTGTGTTTGCTCTCTTTTTGCAAATATAACCACAGTGTCTCTTCTAGGAGGGGGGGGGTGGGGGGATTCACTCCTACTTTTGAGAATTCCAAACTATTTTTGGGAAATTTTACATAGAGAAAGACGGAAAATGATCAACAAATGTAATTAATTCTCACTTTTCTTCGATAAAATAGTCCCCCTCATCAAATACTAGAATAGACACTGATTCAGCCGGCCATTTTTCATTTTGTTACTGTGACAGTTCAAGTTTTCAATAGAGAATGATGTACCGGTATATAAATGAAATGGCCATCATTTCTGCATAAGCTGAGAAAAAAAATGTTGTTTTCTTAGTTTTGTAAAATTTTCATGGCCGGGGGATTAAGGATTTAAGGGATTAATTATGTGTTTCTTTGACACTTTCACCCCCCCTACCCCCCATGGACACTTAAATCAAACAGAATTATGTAGATTTTACATAAAGTAAAACAGAAGCAATTATATTGGGATTTTCTTAGTTGTACCCCCATCCCTTACCCCTCTCTGCCCCACCCCTGCACACATTACCAAAGAAGACAAAATTAAAGATTTTTTAGAAGTTATTCCTGACCTTATTGAAAGGACAAATAATAAAAATAATATTTCCAGAGGAAATTATATAAGCAGTTGTTTAGATGTTGTCACCCCATTAAATGACAATGTTACATAGAGATATATCCAGAAGTTGTGTCAGGGGTCTGTATTCTCAGTGCCTGGACGGGCGGAAGGTCACCCTCATTAAGCATAGAATACATGGAAGTTGTGCCCCCTGAAACTGAAAATAATAACTTAAAAGTTTCACTGTGGTGCAGGTTTCAAAACTGAATTATACTATGGCAGACTGTATTGGTTTCAAAACTGTTACACCATGGCAGACAGGGTCTTAATTGTTCATTTTCTTTCCCTTTCTTCACAGATCGATGTTCACTTTGCCAAATGTAAACATTAATTTTTCATTACGAACAATAAAAAAAAAATCTTGCGAAATACATAACTTGTTTGATATATCACTGAATTTAATGACAAACTATAGGGAAAAATTATTGAGAAAAATAGGCGGAAAGCTCAATATTCCAATGATTCAGAAAAATACGGAGGGAAAATCAATGTCGGCCCATTCAGAGACCTATCTGAGATTATTACACTGCTGAAAGTATAGATTTTATATTTTCTCGAGAGCTACAGTCCTTGGTTAAAATTCTACCAAAGTATAGACACACGATGATGTTATGGTGACATTTTCTCAAAGAACTATCGATTTCTGTAGTTATACTGTATAGAATTATGATTTTATGAGAGAAAATTGAAGAAAATTTTGAAAAAAATTCTTGAAAGTAGTGATACGATTTAAAACATGAGGCAAATGAAATTATGTATGTTTAGCTCTTACTGCTTCGGCTGAATTTATGGAAATTCCTCATCAGCCAAAATTGGGTAATATTTATCAAAGAAAACATGGTTTTGGACAAAATTTCCATGCATAATCAAGTGATGAAATGCAATGTATATGTTAGTGCAGAGCCGGTGCAGACCGAAATCAGCAGGCTACAATCTTGGTGTGGTCTGGTCACTTGCTGCGCTGTTTGCTAGTAAGTCGGTATAAATTATTTTTTGAATTTTTTTTTCATAAAAATCATGAATATTTTTGTCCAGATTGAAAAAAAAAATGGGCAAGTCGGTTTAAGATATTTAATGTGGTAAACTTATAGCATAAAATTACCATTTACCACAGGAGATATACATTTACCGCAGCAGGGCAATTTTTACATGCAGAAACACATTAATGCACTATTTCTCGGTCTTCATATGGCGCCATATTTACTGATATTTGAAGAAAAAAATCAATGTTTCACAGTCAGGCTATTTTGTGTACAAGTTGCTTTTTCTCTGTTTATCTTAGAGATTTTCTATCCGGAATTTAATAATGCAAGACTCTCAAGGACCAATATCTGTTTAGAATTTTGTTTGGCTTCTTTCTTAATACCGTAACTCTTGCAAAAGATGCTCCTATATCGAAATAGTTCAGTATTTGTTTGATTATATATATACTTGCAATTGTTCTTGAAACTTGATTTATGAATCTTGTACTTACTTGCTAAATCATCTGTTTTTAACATTGGTTTAAAAACAATCTAAGGGGGCAAAACCCTTTTCAAATTTTTGGGTTTTTGGGTTAAAGTGTTACCAATTTTAAAAGCCCAACTTTAATTTTTATAGAAAAGGGTGGGGCGATTGATATTGGCCCCAGTTCCCAGGGGGTTCCCAAACCTTAAAAAGGGGCCAAAAATCAAAAGCCAAAACCTGGGGGCGCCAATTTTGGTTCCCCCCAGTTTGGGGTAACCCCCTTTTCCCCACCAAGGTTTGGGGGGCCAGTTTAACGGGGCCAAACCTGAGTGCGCCAGGTTTAGGCCACCAAGGACCATCGGTGCCACCAGTGCGCCCCGTCCCGGTGCCCTAACGTACGCCGTTTCCGTTCCAACCATGCGGCCCAAGGGCGGGGCCAAGGGTGCGCCTAGGTTTTGGGTGGCCCACCAGTTACCCCCAAGGGGCATTGCCACCCAGTGGCCGCAAGGTTGGTGCCACCAGGGACGCCAGTCCCTTGCCACCTGGATGCGGACCGGGAAGGTGCCCAAAGTACGGCAGTAAAGTTGCCATCAGGTACCCTGTTCCCCGTTGCACCATTATCGCCAGTCCGTGTGAAAACCAAATGTGCGCCGGTTCGGTGCCGTACCAGGTGCGCCTTCAGTTGTCCACCAGTAAAACCCAGTCAGTCCACCAAGTGCCACCATTTGGTGCCACCTAGTACGCCCAGTCCCGGGCGACCATTGAGTGGCGCCAAGTGCGGTGTCCACCAGTCGCCAATCCATGCCTCCATGTGACCAGTTGGTGCTAAACCGTGCCCCCTATTTAGTACATCTCAGTGCAGCCAAGTTGGTGCTACCAGTGCACCAGTTGGTGCTACCAGTGCCCCATTCAGTGCCACCAGTCAGCCAGCCAGTGCCACCTGTGCCACAAGATGGTTGTAACTCCAGCAAATTTGTTGAGATATACCAATCTTGATTGGGAAAAGGAAAATTGTACCATTCCTTACAGTCACGTTAAATACTTGTCATTCTGTCCAAAATATTATGGTCAAATCATCTAATGCACTTTATTCATGGTACTATGATTCGAAGTAACAGATACGCAGATCAGCAGTCAACTTGTAATATTAGACTCAAATTAATTGACATTTAAGATCATGAATAAAGAATGAACATTTCCTCACCAAAAAAAAAACAACAAAACAAAAGCAATTAAGTAGAGGGTTTTGCAATATTTAGATTATGATCATTTACAGCAACACAATATATATAGAGTTTCAGATATCTATTTATAGTAACGGCATTAAAATTGAAATAGTGTCAACATTCAGTGTTTGTTCATAATTAATAATGATTTTACTATGTTTGTAATGATATTGATTTGATAAAATTTTAATTATCTTTTCCTCGATATTTGATATCAATTAATTAGGTTATGGTTTTTGTGTCCCTTATACAGAGTAAATAAGCGGCAACATATATAGGGATCACTTTTCTGTGTCGTTTGTAAGTCTGTCTGTAACGATTTCTCAGCTTGTCTGGACTACACCTCGAAAACTACTGGTGCAATTTCATCCAAACTTTACAGAAATTATCAGTACTAAGTCTAGTTATGCAGAATGTCAGCATTTTTCAAGTCAGAGTTATGGTCTCGAATGATTTTATTTTTGAAGTTTGTCGAGACTACTTTTCTCATATCAAAATAGAATTTGAATGGAATTTTACAGGATTGATTGTTACATCAAGTTCTTGCACATACAGGGTTTCTGGCTTAATGATGTTTAGCTGAGTTATGGCCCTTGAATTTAAAAAAAACAAAACATTTTGGCCTGGTTATTTTGTGTGGCGTGCTACATATTAGCTGCAATATGCTACAAAGTAGCGATGACGTACAGGGAACAGACTGTCCTTTCGCCTCACAGTTCAGCTGCTAAGTTGGCTAACGTCAGGCGATACATTTGATCACTGATTGTTCTTTTATTATGTCACAAGAGTAATTTGAAAAGCTTTTGTTATGTTAATGTCACTGCAGAAAATACAGTTTACCTTGAAGATTTTTGCAGGGACATTGGTGGCTAAGTTAGTTTACAGAACTTGTTTGATTCAATGCCCATTTAGAACCAAGCAAGCTTATGGGTTATGATTGGTCTAGGAATGCAGTGATTTGATTGGTCCAATTCAAAATTAGATAACAATGCTTTCAGCCAATCAGATGGAACAATGTGAGCTGCTAAGAATTAATGTTTTTTTCTGTTAAAATTGTTTTGCAACAATTTTGCATTCAAATGAATTTTTGTTGAAACATGTGTTTCAAAATTTTGATGTTCTGGATTTACAATCTCTTGCATGTCTGAGCTTTGGGGGAGAAGTAGTTGTTTTGCAAAGAGACAATGTTGCAATTACGTCATCGGACCAAAACAGCAGCAGTGCCAGACATCCTGAGTTTATGTTTGCACAGAATTGAACAGAAAATTTACTGCCAAATGTGCATCTCCAGTTTCCAAGGAGACAGAGTTGTTGTTGTTGTTTTATACCAAAAGTTGTATATATTCAAATTTGTCTCACAATTTTGCTAGGAGGGTAAAAATACATACATACCACATAAAGCAGTCAATTATATAGCATGATATGAAATGGATATGACCTTTTACAGTGTAATTTTCTTGCTGAAATATCTGATATTTGTTAGATATAATGTCATAATGATTACATGAAAAGTGGTAGTTGGTATAATTTCATTGTGGAATTCGAAAGTCATGAATACTTTTGCAGTCTTAATGTTAAGGCAGTATATGCATGCTGCCGGTTTGAAATATTCAATGTGTAAAAAAAGCAGCATTGACCCAAATGGGTGTGGGGACACAGGTGAATGATGGATACCTTGCTCTTTAATACCACTATCCCCTGTACACCCAGGAGGTTAAGGGCTAGGGCCTGCGATACAACTAAATATAGGGCATTTAATATCAAGTAATAACAAAACACTGAGGATTCTCGAAGCCTTAAGCTTGCTGGAAGCGACTGAGTGAAGTATGCGGCCAGTGCTGCAGACCAAGATCAGTCTGTAAATCCTGTAAGCCAATGTTTTATCATGGTCTGCACGACTTTGTATTTGTTTTTCAATCAATACATATCTTGCAAATATTCCCTACAAAACAATGGAATGATTTTGTCTAGATAGAAAGATGGATTTATTTAAAGTCATTTTAAGATATTAAACGTGGCATGGGCTAAACATTTCCTTATTCAGACTGACTTCCCCTTTATTCTTTTCTCTCCCCAGAGTTCCCATTCCACTCAGTTTTTATCAGTTTGACAATTTCCAGACTTTACAAATAAAATTAGAAGTCCATTGTTACGGAAGTTTTTATGTCAGTTTATGGTATAACTTTACAGGTGTATAGGGAGTTGCTGCTCATTAGAGTAAATTGGCAGTAGCAGTTAAAGACCTTAGGGGCAATTGAATTTCTGAGATGTTTAAAGTACAATGCCTTGGCAGCCTGCAAGCAGCGCAACAGATAACGTTTTCCTGTAAGGCTTTTTCAACCATTTAATGGCAAAATTTTTCAATGTTGGAATATTAAATGTTACTTTAAATAATAGGAACTTGATTTTAAAAGATATCGTCATTATTTGAAATTTAGTTTAATACTTCAGTTTAAGACAAAAATGATTTTAATGAATCAAAAAGACATTTAATTAATGATTATATTATAATAATTACATTTTACTTGTGAACCATTTTATTAGCTCGACTTTTTTTTTTGGAAGGAAAACAATACAACCATTATGATGTCTTAAAAAATCTCCTTGACTGACTTAACTGATAGGCAGGGTTTGAGAGTGTTTACTGATTAATTAAATTTTTTTTATTTGAATGACTGAAAAGATTACGGCCCACATGAAAATAGATAACAACTATTTTCTTATAGTCTACAAGTCCACTGTATTTTCATAGGATATTTTTTGTCTATAATCTTGTTGAGACAAGTGTCCAAATATGGAAATAAAAATACTGGGGATAAATGCTGATATTTATTGCATAATGGGTCCTGGCAGCTATTGAATTCTTTATTGGCTTTATACAAAATTGCTGACAAGGTTTAGGAGAGTATGCGTTTGGGATTGAGGGAGTATAATATATATCGACTAGTTATGGTAACTCTTCAATGCTGGAGGATAGATAGTTATGGTACCTTTTCAATGCCGGAGGATAGATTTTGGAAAGTGTCCAGTTCCTATTTGTAGAATGTGGTAAAAACTCTCCGTATTGTCTGATTGCTTGTGTGTGATCATTTTTATCGATGGATTGTGTTTTTGAAGAGCATGGCAAATGGCTAGGAATGATTATCATATAGATGCTTGTTATTCAGGGTTGTGCTTGGTGTTCTATTTGCTAGAATGGATTAAAATTTTTAATGACAAAAAAAAAGAAGCAATACTAGTATGGAGTGAAATATTTCTTTGAAATTTGTTGTGCAGTGTATTTAATATTCTAGAATATATTATATATTAATATATTTCTGGAGCAGAAGAGCTTTACAAAGATAAGGGAAAGTTAAAACTTTGTATCTATAAATGAAGAACTGATTAAGTATAATTGTAACATAAATTTGTGATACAAAAACAGACAGGGATGCCTGAAATGATTGGATTTATATTTAACATAAAGCATCTTTAGAATATTGAAAAAAAATGAAGCAAAATTTGGACGGAATATTATTATTGATTAAGTCCATACTAAATAAGCCATATGATTTAGTTAAACACAAAGAAATACTTGTTTTATTAATTGGACGGTCAAGGTATGACAATGAATTGACATTTTAGAAAAAAGGAAGTATAAGATTTGCGTTAAATGTTATATGTGGAGATAAATGTTCAAAAAGGGAGGTAATTTAGTAAAAAATATAAGTTTATACTAATTTCCAAATAGGAGGTTATCCAGTCAGAAATAAAAGTGGACAGACATATTCAATTACAAATATAAGAATAATCTTATTTCCGATAGGAGGTAACTCAGTAAAAACAGAAAGTGAAGACTTCTGTCAAAAAGGGAGGTAATTCAGTCAAAACAGAAAGTGGAGATTTATATCAAAAAGGGAGGTAATTCAGTCAGAACAATAAGTGGAGACTTATGTCAAAAAGGGAAGTGATTCAATGATAGAGGATGTATTACTGGTGATTCTTGAAATAGTGGCACTATGTCTGGAGGTACTCTGCTCAATCCTGAACATTTTGTCTCTACTTTTACTGGAAATGAGATTTTTCAATGTAGTTGAACCAGTAAGTCTAATTTCAAATTTTATAATTATTTCCCTTTTTAATTCTTTTAAAAAAAATGTTGCCAGGTAAAAAAAAAGAATAAATCATGTTATTTCCACCCTAATTTCATTTAATGGACTTGTACTGTTTTAAATTCAAGTAGTCAGAAGTGTACTAAATGCACTAAGTGTCATGGTTCAAACGTCATAGACATCGAGGCTCGGGCCTGGCTTCTTTTATTCTAATGGCATAGGCAATGAATATGTAACATAGCAGTGTAAGAATAATGATTATTCTTCACATTGTCATTCTATATCGGAGCTATGTAATTAACATATTAATAAATTACCACTTATGTAAAAGCTATTTTCACATTGTTAATTAATGTATTAAAATTTTTCAAGCGGATGAATGCATACTATTTCTATTGTTTTTAATTATGTACACATTTCATAGTTAAACTGTACCAGGAAGAAGGAAGTTAAGACAGTTCAGACAAAAATATGAATATAGAGAATACATGGTTGATGTTGGATTGGAGAAAGTTTATCCGGTGAGCGAGAAAGTGTATCTTAGCAAGCTTAAGCTAGCCAAGATTCACTTTTGCAGCGAACCGGATAAACCTTTTCCATCCCGATATCAACCATGTATTTTATTTATTCTGCTTTTGATCAATTGTTTTTAGATTATTTAAATGGTTTCATTCTGAATTTTCTCCGTTAAAACAGCGTCTATAATGTAGTTTTGTTTTGCTGCTAACCATGTGACGTCATCATATGACGTAATGACTGGAGATAGATAAGTTTATCCAGCTGATAATATAGACAGTAGCAGGATAAATATACAGAACAACCTCTCTTTGAAGATGATAATATACAAATGTAACTGCAGGTTCATTGTGAAAGTCTGTACTGGTTGCTAAAAATATCCCTTATAGGTCTTAAAGATTTAAGCATTCAAAGGACAAGATTCTCTTTCTCTTGCATATAGGATTTTCTATTGTTTACACTGGTGCTAGAAAAAAAAATCATCTTACCCACTCCATCCCCGTCCACCCCACACACATACAGACAACTAAAATCTTTGCCATCTTCACAGACCTGACTATTTGGGAGATCACAGATAACAAAAACACTAGGTCTGCACTGGATGCAAAGATAGATTTAGTTGCCTCTAGCAAGTTTGTAAGAGTGTTTTCTAAGACCATTTTTTGTGCTTAATAAAAACTTAACTCATGCTTTTCTGAGGCCATTTTTGTGCTTAATATTCCGTTCTTATATTGATTAGTATACTGTAGGCTATGATCATATTACCCTGTAAAGAGCTTGTTGTTTTATGCCGGGAGATCCCGGGTGTCAGTACCGACTAAAGTTCCATGTAATCGACAATTCGCTATTTAGAAATAATGTTCAGCCGATTGCTTTGATAAGGGCCAACAAATGCATCCATTTTAGATGTAATATTGATAAGGCAAACAAATTTATCCCCGATGTAATCAATTTTTGCTACTGCAATTAAGGCACGATTTATGAACTAATAAAATATTGAGACTATTAATATCTTGAAGAGACTACTGTACACACTGAACAATCGGCAGCTGATAATGAAATGCTAAATCAAATTTTTATGAGATAGTCTTCTTAAAGAAAGCTTCTTTCATCCAGCACAGAACAAAGTGTATAGATTTGTTCTTAATTGTTTCATGTCATTGAGAAAAGGTTCTTATCGTTTCAAGTGATATTTGAGATAAGATATGCAAATCAATGGTTCTCGCAATTTCATTGTGCGTTTGTGATAATGCATTTTATTGTGATAATGCATTTTATTGTGATAATGCATTTTAGTTATTGTTGCCTGAGGAACTCATATTTGCTACTTAAAACTCGACCTTTAATATTCATAGTCTATATCCATATTGGCTACCAGCTCCACTTTGCTTTTGTGCGTTCCTCCAGATACCAATATTGACTACTCAGGTCTCTTTTGGGAAAAGGCCCATTGCATAAATTGAGAAATTGGGAAATTCGAGAAATTTCAAAACATAAAAAAATAACTTAAACATGACTTTTTAAGTATTTTGGGAAAAGGCCCCTTGCATAAATTGAGAAATTTGAAAATTTGAGAAATTTTAAAACATGAAAAAATTAACTGAAACAGAACTTTTAAGTATTTTACCATGGGCGTGATCATACAACCTTCCACTTTTAGAAAAAAGTCAAACAAGTGCACAAAAGTTGAGACAATTTAGTATTCTGGATTGCTGTTTGGAATTTATTTTGGAAATTGGGGAAAAAAAGAGGTAACAAGTATTTTGGATTGGGAATGGGATCCTTATATTGCATCTTAAATGTTGCATACATTGACACTGGTTCACTTGATATTCTGTCTTAAATATTGCATACATTGAGACTGGTTCACTTAATATTTTGCCGTAAATGTTGCATACATTGAGACTGGTTCACTTTACATTCTGCCTTAAATGTTGCATACATTGAGACTGGTTCACTTTATATTCTGCCTTAACTATTTCATACATTGAGACTGGTTCACTTTATATTCTGCCTTAAATATTGCATACATTGAGACTGGTTCACTTGACGGGTTCACTTAATATTCTGCCTTAAATGTTGCATACATTAAGACTGGTTCACTTGACTGGTTCACTTAATATTCTGCTTTAAATGTTGCATACATTGAGACTGGTTTACTTGACTGGTTCACTTTATATTCTACCTTAAATGTTGCATACATTGAGACTGGTTCACTTAATATTCTGCCTTAAATATTGCATACATTAAGACTGGTTCACTTGACTGGTTCACTTAATATTCTGCCTTAAATGTTGCATACATTGAGACTGGTTCACGTAATATTCTGCCATAAATGTTACATACATTTGGTGGGTTTTGTTTCATACAATTTTGCTCCCCTTGGGATAGATTAGCACTTTGTATGCATATTTTATATCATCCATCAAATCTCCCTGTCATAATATTAACCACAACAAATATATATTATTGATCCCTTTATAGGTTCCAGAAAAAAAGTTTTGTTTCTTGGATTTCTGTGAGTTAAAGCTGGAATAGAATTTCATCTTTAACATGAAACTTGTAATTTCATAATGTTAAATACTGGTGAATTGTATCAAAGTAGCCTGATTTTTCCAGGATTGTAAAAGATAAAAATGAAATGTGGACCTAACAGTCGACCAGCCTCAAAATTTTAGGAGGCGATGCATTGCATTCTTGTCCCATATGTGATGCCCAAGTACAACAATATCCATACAAATTACATTAAAAGGTTGGTGCCAGTAGAACAGTGAATAACAGAATCCCTTAATAAAGCTTTAAACAAAAATTACAGAAATCTCTTCAATTACACCAGTATTTAGGTACCCTTTAGGATGTTATAGTTCTGTGATTGGAAACTAAAAAGAATTAATAAGTAATCTTTCAAAATTAAATTAAAATCAATTACATCTATCTAGATACCCTTTAGGACTTTTTGTGGTTCTCTGATTGGGAGTTAAATAGAATGAATTAATAATCTTTCAAAATTTAATTGAAAATCGCCTTCCTTCAATTACCTTAAGTACTTTCATTTATAAAGGAAGCCAGAAATTGTGTTATTTGGTCGTAAGAATCCTGTCACTTGATGAATTGAATCTTTAAGTGTGGGTAATTATTTTCCAATTATTGCGGGGAGAAATTGCATTAGTCCTTAAATGGTATAGCATAATCACAATGCTGAGAACTTCCGGACTTTCATGTTGTTGAAGGAAAAATTGTAAAGGATAAAGACCACTTGCATTAAGTTGCATTAATCATTTTGGAGTGAGTGTTAAAAGTGTGTTTAAATTGTTCATATTGTAGAATGTTGAGTGTTTAAGGCCATTAAAAATAAATGTTTGTTCCTCGTTCTTGGACCCGGAAAAAAATATTGTGATAAAATGTATACATGTATGGTCATCTCAAAAGCAGCATCATTCCAGATTGATGCCAATTAATTATTTAGTTTGTTAAGTTTTGAAGAAATTATTGCTGCGCCATTGTTGTCATCATGCAAAAACTTTAATGTTGCTGTAGTACACAGGCAGTACACCGTGAAGCTAAAGCAGTGCCCCGGAATTAGTTGGGAAAGTCCCACATTTGCAAAGTACCGGACAATATTTAGTCTGAAATAAAACTTTTCTGCTGATAAAACATAATGATGATGTAAAATGCTGAAGTTCTACTGTCTGTCAAATAACTGTCCAACTGCTGCAAAATTTGATAATTCAACTGCAGCTAAAAGGGAATTTCGCACACTTTATTGATTGTTTGTAAATTACCTGTCACTTGTTGGTCTGGCTGTAAGGAGCCTGCAATTATATTTCAATTACAGTATTTCAGGCTAGCTGTGACAGTGACATGTTCTGTGTATTGTAGTTTTATTTCAGACTGCACCATTTCCTGCTTTTAACAAAATAAACCCAAGTTTTACAAGAAATTGCACGATTTTGCTAGAATTTTGTTTCCTGACTCCTTTAAGTTTGGTATGACTAATAGATTTAGGCAACAGATTTTTTTTTTGGAAGCTCCCCAGAACATGAAAAGTGTGTACTGGGCTATAATATGGCAAGTAGGCGTTTATTTATTGTCACAGGGTGAGAAAAACGTGTAGCCTGACTGGGACTCAAACCCGTGACCGGGTCAGAATACCGACTGAGCTAGCCGGTTGCTTGCACATCTTCTCCTGTAAATAGTGAACAGTACTGAACCGTGTCATTATGGGCTATGAAATTAGTGAAACATCATATTTTGGTGCAAGAAAGTCATGTTTTTAAAATCAACCCCCCCAAAAAAAACACACAAAAAAAACAAACAAAAAAAACTAATTGATTATCACAGGATTTGATACATTATTTACCTAGCTACCCACCTTGTTTGCTGAGGATAGATAGTTTAATATCTACTCCATGTGACCAACTCAAACCAAATCTACCCCCAATGCCAATACCCAAACCAAAAGAATTTACTCTGTCATAACTATGACTTATTTGCAGTGCATTAATTGCTCTATGATTGAAGTCACCAGAACTGTTTGAACTTAAAAGAAACTTTGAAGACTTTCTTGAGAAATTCTTTTTATATTCCCTCTATTTAGGATTACCTCTTACTGTACAAGATTAGAATTGATTTCTGGTTGTAATTGAATTCAAACCCAAGCAGGGAAGTTTGGAGTTGTGTTATTTAATTTTCCTCCAAACCTGACTGTATTAATTAATTATTGAGGAAAGCTTTCGAAATTGTTGTGTCTTAAGAGAACAGGCTTCTGTCTTGATTGTTTTCTATACTGAGACATCTTTGGGTTCATAAAGTCTATTTTTGGAAACCAGTCTACTATTTCTGGAAATTGATTGGTTGTTAAGTTTGAGGATTGACCAATGACTGAGTTGAGATGTCTTTGTCTGTGACTGAATAAAAATACTTTTAAAAAAGTTGTTTTTAGCTGAATAGGGTGAGCTATGGTGCAAGTGCAAGTTATTATCACCAAAACTTATGAAGTGAATGGGTTGAAACTCCACACACTTGTTCTCTGTGATTATCTAACATGTTGGCACAGGTCCTATAACTCTGTGCACCTTTTACAGAGTGATGCGCCTTTTCTTAGTGTCAAATACTGGAACATTCAAGTGCACAGCGTTTTTTTTTATTTGATAAATTACTTGTTGTAGAAAATTGAAAGTAAATAATCACTCAGTTATTGTACAACAACATTGACCTGGCACTCTTGCATTTGACCCTGTAGTCGGTATATTCTGTAAACTTTATGATCTACCTGTAAATCAGTATAAATGTAAACATCGAATTGATTAAATTGTGTAAATTAAAAATCCATCTAAGCGCAGTTGTTAAGGGGGTTTCAATTCACTTGAAGAATGTAGACGAATTCTGGTAGGTTTGAATCCTATTACAGCACCTTATTTTTTATATTTAAAATTGCCATTCTCTCAAAACTATTGCAAATCTTTTATTTGTGTGTACCAACAGTGTAGTATTTATAATAATTGCCTTTATAGCGCGTATGCGCTAACGCATAAACGATTTCATAATGTCACAAAAAGATTCTGTTATAAAAAATATTATACTGTTATAAAATAAAAAAATATATAATTGTGTATAAAAACACCACTTAAATGGTTTTCTAACACTAGGTGTAGTAAAACTTTTTCAAATAAATTCTTGCGAGTAAATTAAAAAAATTATAACGGGGTGTAGGTTAAGGACCGAACCATAGACCTTTAGATCGGAAGTCCGACATCTATACCAATACACCACAACTCACTGACGAGTGAACTTAGCAAATATATAGATATATTTGATAGATACTGGTCAGTGTTTATTCAAATGACCTTTACGAAAGTTAATGAAGTGCCAGGTCAATATTGTTGGACAAAACCCAAGAATTATACATAGTAATATATATTCTTAGACCAATCAACAAATCATGAAATTACAAATTAGTCAACAAATCATGAAATTACAAATTAGTCAACCAATCATGAAATTACAAATTAGTCAACCTTTATTGTTCTGCTTCTATCTGAGTGATTGTGAAATGACAGCTACATTATGTAGTACTGACTCTTCAAAGATCTGTAATCATTTTACATCAAGAAAACAATGCTGGAATTGTCTTTCATGTAATAATTAGTGAGTCCTATCAACTGAGCTAAAACATCTGTAAATGTGAGCTAATGATGGCTGTAGTATTGTGTTATATGTTCGCATGTATTCTCTTGTAAATAATGAGCCAATCAGATGTTTATTTTCAGTCAAGATAAGAACCAGTTGTTTGTCAATAATTAAGAAAGTTGAAGAAAAATAACACCAGTCTTGTGCCAGATACAAGTTAATAAACTTGTAAAACTATTTTGGCGTCCTTGGCCGAATGGGTAGGGTCCTTGACATCAAATCACTATCCCCTTGCCACTGTGTGGTGTAATCCCACTGTGTGGTGTTATCCCACTGTGTGGTATAATCCCACTGTGTGGTGTAATCCCACTGTGTGGTGTTATCCCACTGTGTGGTGTAATCCCACTGTGTGGTGTAATCCCACTGTGTGGTGTTATCCCACTGTGTGGTGTTATCCCACTGTGTGGTTTAATCCCACTGTGTTGTGTAATCCCACTGTGTGGTTTAATCCCACTGTGTTGTGTAATCCCACTGTGTGGTGTAATCCCACTGTGTGGTGTTATCCCACTGTGTGGTTTAATCCCACTGTGTGGTGAAATCCCACTGTGGACTTCGGATTCTTTCAATATATTAGGGAGCTAATAATCCAGCTAGCTGAAAGGTGGTTCTACTTACATGCCTGCCCGTGCCTGAAATATTATGCATAGAGATGCATGTAAGGTCTTAATTCCTCCACCAATGAAGCTAGACAATTGCCATTATGACCATTACTACATGTCAGTGTTACTTATTTGTAATTTCAACTACAACATTTAATCTTGCCCTGGACTAAGGCAGTGATTTTCCCCTGTATTTTACAGTCAAATATTCGTACACTAAATATTCACCAAAACCATGACTTAACGGCATCTGACAATTATCAGGATTAATTTAATTGACTGAAAGACAGAAAGCTGAATACTATGCATGTTGAATTGAATTGAAATTGAAAAAGTTGTAATTTGATATCAGGTTTCCCCCATTTTCTGGTTTATCACTCTTTATTTTCCCCTTCAGGAAGCCACATTGGAAAAAAAACATTGTTGAAGAAGCTCATAATTCATCTTGCTTACAGATTATTGATTCTGATCCAATGAGAGTTTCTGTGATTGAAATGATGCAGAGTGGGTGCTTATGTTTTATTTTCCTCGACTAGTTAAGTTAGAAAGTTACCAAATGACAAAGTAGAATTGTCACTCAAAGCCAATTAACCAAAGAAACTTCATAGTAATTTAATGACATGAGTTTTGGAAAAAAAGTAGCTGCTAAATTTGAATATTTTGCCTCTTTAGTATATTAATTAATCTGTAAAGTAGAATTAATTGGCATCATTATATTACCTGATTTAGCATGCTTGAGTTTAACCCAATACTGTATTTGATTTGACAAAAAATGAACTTTACATTTACAAGTCATTTCTACCTATCAAAGTGCCTGCTGTCATCTTTAACATCATTATCAGTTTAACATTTGTGGAAAAATATTATCATAAAAAATAACAACATTATCTGAGGAACCTATCAAATATTTGTTGTGTTGTGCTAGAGAGGTTTTAAACTGATGGGTTTTCTGAAAATTTAAAAGGGGAAACTGTACAGCCCCCTTTTTGTTTTATTTTTAACCCCCCCCCCCCCCCCCACCCAAACAGATGAGTTTGGCACCAAATTTAAAAATTTTTTATTTTTCATTTTTTCATATATTAGAAAATAATTTTAAATTTCATTGGTATTTTGGAAATTAATAGATGGTTCAGAAAAACAAAAAAAGATCCTGATGGGGGAATTTTTGGGGAAAACATTTGAACTATTGGTTTTTTTTGCCATTTGATTTTTATGATAAATTAATTAAAATTTGCCAGTATATCCAACCCCAGTATGGGGCATATTCTAGTTTCCAGTAAAATTGAAATTAAGAAACAAATAATTTAAATTAGGAAAATTTAAATAGGGAAAAATTAATGATTTAGTGGGGGGATTTAAAGTAGCCCAAACCCTTAGTGAGTTAAGGAAACCCCTTTAATAGCAAAAAATAAATGACTGGGAAAAACAAGTTTTAAATACAACCCTAAGGGGAGGTTTTGGAAAATTTTAAAAAGGGAACAGTTTTGTTTTCGTAAGGGGTTTAAATAGAAAACCATAAGTGGGGTTTTAAGGGGCTTGAGTAGGGGAAAAAGTTAGTGGGGTAAGGGGGGCTTAAAATAGGGAACAATTAGTAATTTGGGTTTTTAGTAACTATCATAAAATAAAGACTTTAAGTATCAAACATAAAATGAAATAAAAGGCCTTTTAAATATAAACCCCTTAAATGAGTAAAGGACTTAAAAGTAGTAACGGGATTAAATGAGTTTAAAGGACCCTTAAGTAAACCAAAACCCTTAAATGGAAATAAAAGAAAAAGGTTAAAATTTTTAAAATTAAAAGGGTTAAAGAAACCATTTTAAACCAAAATAAGTAAAATATTTACTTTTGTGTGGTATTTAAAAACTTTTTTAATATTAAAATTTAAATTTAAATTTTTAAAACATAATTTTAATAAAATATTTTCAAAAAAGCCCCTTTAATGTAAAACCAAAAACCCGAAACAAAAAGTTGGGTTGGGCCCAACAAAATTTTACAGAGATTTCTTGTGACCCCATATTTAATAATTTAATGTTACTCTATCTCTCCTTATTAAAATGTTTTCCCGATTAATTTATTTGCACTTGATATAGGGAAATGAAATAAAAAAATGTAATTATTTTTTCGCTGAATGTTTCCCCGAGAGACCAGGACCAAATTTTAAAAATGATTTGGGGTCAATTCTCTCCCCGTCACTCTTTTCCCAAAAACTGTGGGTGCCCTTCCCTTCTAATGACATTTTACGTAAATTTTTCAAACCCCCTTTTCCAATTTAATTTGCCCATTTTAGTATTGGGTTTTCCTTTTCCCCATGTCATGTTTTTTTTTGATGGCAAACCCTAAATTAAGTTTTTTTGATGGTTTTAAAATTTTAGCTTTCATTTAAAAAATTTTTGTTTACTTTAAATTTGGAGGATGGTAAAATTTAGTTTTTTTAAAGTTGTATTTGGGGTCCAATTTCTGATAAGTGTCCTGTTTCTCTTTTTTATGTTGCCATAAAAAATTTTAATTTAAGTTTTTATGAAAAATTTTGTTTTTCTAATTGAGAGAATGGTAAAATTTATTTTATTTTTAAAATTGGGTGGGTGGGTTTTATTTTATAAAAAATACAGTAAAAAAACCCCCTATTAAGGAAACCCCCAATGGGGGCTGTACCAAAAAAGGGGCCCGGGAAAGTAAAATAGGTTTTCAAATGCAAGGGTGGGGTCAAATATAGAAAAAAAAAACAACAAAGCAATGGAACTGAAACTGGTGGTCTTAATAATGGATAAATGGGATGGTCTTAATTTTAGATTATATTTTCTATTGACTAAAAAACAAGAAATTTTTTTTTTTTAAAAAAACTGGGCTGAATAGTTTGGGTTTCCCCCTTTTAAATTAGGGTTTTAAAACTTGAAAGGGGATAAGTGGGAACCCTTTTGTTCTTATTAATGGGTTTCTCATGAATCTTTTCCCCTTGAACTTAACTAGTAATTAATGTCATACGAGAAAAAAAGCTCCATGAGCCCCCAAAATAAAGGGGAATTTTAAACCCAAAAAATATTTTTTTTGGTTTGAGAGGCCCGAAAACCTTTAACCCATTAAAAACCACCCCTTTTTTTTTATTAAGACCCCCTTTTAAACCCTTAAAAATCACCCTTTAAACCATTAAGACCATCTTTTTTACTTTTTAAAAGGCCCTCCTTTTTTAAATTTTAAACCCAAATTTAAAACAAACCCCTTTTAACCCAAATTAAAGGGGCCCCCCTGGCCAATTAAGTAAAGGGCTTTTTCATAAATTTAAAGAGGGGCTTTTGTTAAAAAAAATAACCAAGGGGCAATTTAAAGAAACCCGCGAAAATTTTTTGCCCCAATAAAGTAGTATTTGGAAAATTTTTTCCCGGGGTTTTCTGAGGGAGGAAAAGCTTTCTTTGAAAAAATGATCTTGGGAAAAACATGTTAGGCATAAATAAGAATAGCATCAAATCATTTGCCCCTGGGTTTGGGGATTCAAATCCAGGCTCTATTTTTTAAATTATTTTCCCTTAAAAAAAATTTTAAAGGAAATTTTTGGAAAGTTCATTTTTAAAAAATTTTTGTAAGAGTTACAAATTTGTCTAAATTTCAATGCCCCCCTTTCTCCCCCGGGCAAGGGAAATTTCCCCTCACCTGTTTTTAAAGTGTATATTCCCAAACCCTTTTTTGTATCGGGTTTTTATAACAAAAGGTTTTATTGAGAAAGATTAATAAATTATTTATTATTTCTAAGATATCATTTAGTGAGAAAACTCATGAACAAATCATCACCAGGAAGTTTTGTTGTAAAACATTTATCCTCAATGAAAACTTTGACCTAGAAATTACCTGGAAACACAAAAAATATTGATTGTAATCACAAAGGAAAACAAAGAACAACAGTCAATGTTTGTGTATGATATAATGTTGTAAATGTGCCAAGTATTGTTATTATACCATCTTATCATCATACACTCCCACCTCCCAGGTCTGTTAGGCTATATTACTAGTCTACTGTATAACAAAATGATAAAGAAGTACACCTGTGATTGACAGTCAGTAATCAAAAAAATGTGATGGTCTTTTGTCCAAAAGTGAGATAGCCTTTATCCAAAAGTGTGATGATCTTTGCCCAAAAGTGTGATGGTCTTTGTCCAAAATTGTAATGGTCTTTGTCCAAAGGTGTGATAGTCTTTGTCCAAAAGTGTAATGGTCTTTGTCCAAAGGTGTTATGGTCTTTGTCCAAAGTTGTGATGGTCTTTGTCCAAAAGTGTGATGGTCTTTGTCCAAAAGTGTGATGGTCTTTGTCCAAAGGTGTGATGGTCTTTGTCCAAAAGTGTGATGGTCTTTGTCCAAATGTGTGATGATCTTTGTTCAAAAGTGTGGTGGTCTTTGTCCAAATGTGTGATGGTCTTAATCCAAATGTGTGATGGTCTTTGTCCAACAGTGTGATGATCTTTGTCTAAAGGTGTGATTGTCTTTGTCCAAAAGTGTGATGGTCT
Organism: Ruditapes philippinarum; assembly: GCF_026571515.1. NCBI lineage: Eukaryota > Metazoa > Mollusca > Bivalvia > Venerida > Veneridae > Ruditapes > Ruditapes philippinarum. Next base: position 100,875 of record NW_026860587.1, read on the forward strand.
TTTTCTTAAAATGTGATGGTCTTTGTCCAAAAGTATGATGGTCTTGTCCAAAAGTGTGATGATCTTTGTCCAAAAGTGTGATGGTCTTTGTCCAAATGTGTGATTGTCTTTGTCCAAAAGTATGATGGTCTTTGTCCAAAAGTGTGATTGTCTTTGTCCAAAAGTGTGATGGGCTATGCTTAGGAATGCAATAGGTTCTTTATCTTAAGTTTGATAGTATGTCAAAATTGCTATACCTTTTGCTGTACCTTTTGTCTAAAAGTTAAATGTCTAAATATTCCAGCTGGCATAGGTAAAATTGGTTGAAAGTTAAGTTGTTAGCCTTTAAGGGTTTCAAACAGAAAAAAATCCAACCAGAAAAAAACAACAAAAAGCGAATCAAACAGAAAAAATACTGATGTATGTACCTTAAGAAATATATAAACTGTCTGCAAAAATATTTCTTACCTAACATTGAATAATTGCTTACAGATGTGAAATCGGTTAAATGGAAATGCCTCTACCTGTAGAAATCAGACTTTCATCTAGATAAAACAGAGCTGAATTGATACCAGACTTTTTATCCTAGTTTGATCACTACTGTAAATATCTCCAGGGAAATGGGAAAATAAAACAAATTTTGGATGATTTCATGGTGTTCTTAAAATTCAACAGCTATGTTTGATTTTTTTTGTTTCAGTTTTAAGCACAGATGAACATGTAGTCAGTCTTGTGTCTGTCCATGGCCCAGTGGTGAAGGTCATTGATTTCAAACCACTTGCCCCGAACCGTTGTGGGTTCCAATCCTGACAGGGACTTTGAATTCTTTCATGTCAGGAAGTTATCCAGTTTTCTTACAGATTGTGTGGGTAGTCCAAGGTAGGGTGCCTGTTTCTGTCTGAAATGATGCATTGGAGGGTACCCGAGGTCTTTCTCCACCAGTAAAGTTGGAAGGTCGACCTACGCTGTGTTAGTGTGACTTAAAACACCCAACCAAAAAAAAAAATGATCATCATTCCTCACATTTTCTCCAACACACTTATATTGTGGTGAAGTTGATCATTAATTGTGGAGAAAATTTTCAGCAGCAAGTGAATTAACCTTTCAAGTTTAATCAAGTTTTAAGTTTGATTGAGTCAGATTTAAGCAAGATTTACGACTGATACTGTGTTCAAGGTCAATTTTATTTGTTTTTAATTTCGGGCTCTACAAAAGAGGGTTTATGGTATGTAGGTAAATGCTGGTAAAAAAAATGAAGGCTTTCTGTAAGTGATGCCAAGAATTGTGAAGAGTTTTAAGCACTGAGTGCTTTATGCATCATACCTGTGTATAACAGGCAATAACGCTGTAAATGTTCAACATGAATATGAGGATTTACATCCGTTTTACATTCCTAAATGTCAATAAAAAGTGGTAAACTTTGGCAAACTTTTGTGATGCAGTTTTGTTACAGGGAATATGTTCATATGTTAATATTATCAGTTAAATAGAGGAAAACTGTGTTTGTACAAATAATTCTGTGTTAAAATGTGATTATATGTAATGACGATATACTGTACTGATTATATTATAAACTGTTTGGAGTTGGAATATGTTCCGTGATTTTTGACCAGAGTTTGGATTTTAAACTGTGCTTGATTTATATTTTTATAAATATAAAGAGAAAAGAAGCTGTGTTTATGAGCTATATATTCTTTTGATACAAACAGTTAGTTAAACATTTCAGGTGTTACCTTGGAAATGATTCTGTGTTTGACCATGTGCTTTAAAATCCTAGGTGAAACCTTCAGGGATTAACTTATGTATTGAATTAGGGTATAATTATACCAGAATAGGCTGGTAATTAATTGTGTAATTAGTGAAACCTTTAATCTTTAACAATTGAGTTTCATGACTAGTAATCTATATATAATCATAAATGTCAGCAAAATTGGTGTTTTTGACTTTAATATTTAAAGAACTTTAAAAAAAGTAAGAAATGTTCCTTAAACCTTGACCTTTGAATTTGCCGAGCTTAATTCTTTTTCAAAGTAACCGAGATTTCAGTATCGAGGAAACAAAAAAATTAAATTTATAGACTACATGGATGTGCAGGCTCAGGTCTGGCTCTATACTGGTGGCAAAGGCTTATATACTGGTTAACAATTTTGATAAAACATTTATTGTAGCTTGTCATGGAGGAATGGTGATAAAAATAGAAATGATTATTAAATAGGAATAAATCATTGATATAAAAAGATAACTTTGTTTGTTGAGTGGCACACTGGTTCAGTATAATAAAACTTCATATAGTTTACCATAAAACTGGCTATAAAATTATCAAATGCTATGCTTTAACATTCTGTATTGAATGGATTTTAATCCCCAACCATGCTAAATATTTGAAATGGACTTGTCCATCTTTCAAACATGACTGAACCATTCATTATTTTTAGGTAAAATTTCAAAAATAAGTATTGAATGAACACAGAGCTGACCATGGTCATGCCATCTGATTTTGGTCTGCACTGGTTGATTGGTAGATGCAGTGTCGATCCACAAGCAGGGTATAAAGATATTTAACATTAGGTACTGATATGATGAATCAAAATTCCATAGCACTTGATGAAGGTTGGCTTGGCTCTTGAGTTGACTGGAAAAGGAATTGTTATATAGTTGCGCTGCACCTGACCAATTTAATTTTGTAAATATGTACATATAAACTTATTAACCTATACTTATTGTACATTTCCTAACACAGCTGAACATTTCACCATATAACCAACTTAACCAACTCTTGGACTCTGACTGATTTGTGTATATATTGCCAGAAAATTTAGCTCTACTAATTAACCTGTTAATGAATGAATGTCGGAGTCCATACAACACTGATGTAACTCATTAACCTTATAGAACAAGTTAAGACAGTGTTGCGATCATCCAGTGTTGCTATAATATGTTCTATCTGATGTAAGAATGTTATAACATTTATTAATACATAATACGAAACAGTAATGCCTTTCATACAAGGTTAATTAATTTCTTAATTACATTGCTACTCAAAATATTCTCTCATTTATATTATAATTGGGAGTTGATACAGGTAATATGTAATGTAGTGCTGTACATGTATATAAAGTACATGCAAGATGAGGTTTGCCATTAATCTACTGAATTATATAATGTGGTTTAAACCTTGTCTGTGGTTTGAGCTTAAAATAACATTTCAAAAAGATGCATGTTTAAATATTCTATTTACTGTGATTTGAACCATGGACTTGTCCCACTTACATTTTGGGACTGTCCATTATCAATTTTAGGGATATCAATTGGAGTATTTATAGTTTGTCAGCCAACAGTATAGAGCCTGGTCAGACTGCAGGGACATGCAGGCTAGCCAGGCTCTATACTGGTGGCAAAGGCTTAACACTTTGGGTTCCAGCACTGTAAGGGTTAAATTAAGAAGGATCAATTTAAACAGCTGTCACTTATTGCTGTCATGTAACTTTGAATGATCACTGGGTACATTTCTAACATGGTTTAACCATTTAAGTTTAAGAAAGCATTTGATATGAACATATAAGGGTCACTTTAAAAATCTTGTATTTTAATTGTGTGCTTTAAAATGGGCTTCCTGAATAGCTTTCAATGATGTATTTCTAATTGCTGTGATTTGAACTTTAAAAAGGGCTGCAAATGCTTGTTACTGAGGGCTGAAAACTTCAAAAATGCTAGGGTAAAAATCATAGATTATGGCCGAGTGGTTTATGCATCTGACTAGTATTCAAAGGATTGCTGACCGCGTGGGTTCAAACCCAGTCAGAGGCAAGCTGTTGTTTCCTTGAGCAAGAAACTTTACATTCATTGCTTAGTACTTGGTTGGTTCCAGGAACGGATTTGCAAGTGTTTCAATAAGCTTATAGCTTCCAACATAATCAAACTAATATAAATTTTTATAAACTAAAAAAAACTAACTTTATACATGTAACCATTGTTTTGTTTAATTCTTAGGTATAAAGTATGTCAGAAATGTTTTTGTAGTTAGATAACTAAAGACTTTTCAGTACCTGTCCAAAATTCTTTGAATACAAAAACTGAGACAAATAAATTAACATTGTAGTCTGATAATCATTGATAGATGGAGATAAGATAATAAATTGCAACTGTGCAGCAGACATTATTAAACAAGCTTCTGAAGACACAGACTAATGTCTCAGAATGCAAGTTTCTAAAGACACAGACTTGTCTCAGAAAACAAGCTCTTACCAATACAGACTGTCTTATGCAGAAATTGATTGGGGCTGAAAACTTAGTTAAAAATAAGTAATTGAGTTATTTTTCAGAATATAAATGAAGCATTTTCTTGGTTTAAACTATTGATTAACTCTACTACAAGACAAATTGCATGTTTTTTGAAGATAGAAAAGGAGTTATTTAAAACTTTAACCAAATTCTAGCTGGAAAAAGCAGGCTTGATGCCACCAGTATAAAGTCAGGCCAGCTTTATGCTTATGACTAAAGTTTTACTACATGAATATGACGCCACTGGTTAATGTTTTGATCTTGAAATTTCTTGCTGCATTAACTTACTTTGAGATTTGTAACCCAACCTCCTATAAAAAAGGACTTCAGGATTTTGAAACCCTTGATAAAGGCATTCCTGTCAAGGTCGTCTGGTATACCGGTCAAGGTTGTCTAGTTTACCTGTCAAGGTCATCTGGTATACCTGTCAAGATGGACTGGTATACCTGTCAAGATGGACTGGTATAAGGGTCAAGGTTGTCTGGTATATCGGTCAAGGTCATCTGGTTATACCTTTCAAGGTCGTCTGGTATTAGGGTTTAAGTGGTTGAGAATATTTAAATTGTCACCAGTATAGAGCCAGGCCAGCCTGCAATCCTGGTGGTATGACCAGGCTGTATACTGTTAGGGCTGACTAAACCTAACCTAGCCTCTTCATATAACTGCGGTAATAAATGCTGTACATGTAAATGGACAGTTTCAAAAGAGAAAGCTAAAATAGCCTATATAAGAAGTGCAATATGTTTATATGGGGTAAAGTAACTGAGAGGATTTTAATTAATGTTAAAATGACTGTCATTTAAAAAATTTGATACATAAGTACAATGGATATTTTTGCAAAATTAGAGAAAATAGTATCTAGAGGAAATATAAAAGCTCATTGACACAGTAATAATATAATATATAGCAGGAAGTTAAAAAGTACTATGTTTATATACTTGTTGCCATGGAAACGGTATAAATTATATAATGTCTAGAGTTATACGAGTTATTGTCTTTGAGGGGAAACAGGAAGGATTCCTATGGTTATAGTTTAAGAAAGACAAAAAAGATGTTTTTGTGTTGTGTAGGATTTATGTAAAAGCTATTGTGATCTGTTAAGTTCTGAACATTCTGTCTGGAATTTCAAAGGAGTTATTTCTGGAAAGACAAATATGTGGTCGTTTCTTACTGGTTTAGTGGTGAGACAAAAAAAAAATATTTTTTATATCAATCTTGTGTTGTATACATATTAGTTATATGGTTACCTTTGGGAAATGTAAGATAAAAACCAATTTTGGTTTCTAAAATATATTGAGTTGAACTTTAGTAGTTTTTGAAGTTATTTTTCATTTGTTCTCTATTCAGTTAATGTTTATATTATTAGTTATAAAGAGTTTTGATGGGTTATATGGCCTTGTATTAAAATTTGTGACACAAGACACAGACTACTGGTGTATATTGCAAACAACTGTTTATATATGACTATAATTATAACCTGTCAAGAATTTATTTAATGGATATATAAAGATGCATAGACTCTTTTATTAGAGTAAAAAAATATTTGCAATATGACTATCATAAATACAATGATAATAAACTATCGCATAGTTTGACCTTGATATAGAATAATCATGCCCAGCTGTGCATTTATCTCTGCCTTATTTATCAAATATCTCTGCCTTATTTATCAAATATCTCTGCCTTATTTATCAAATATCTCTGCCTTATTTATCAAATATCTTTGTCTTATTTATGATAGATCTCTGTCTTATTTATGAAAGATTTCTGTCTTATTTACCATAGATCTGTGTCTTATATATGAAAGATTTCTGTCTTATTTATGATAGATCTCTGCCTTATTTGATAGATCTCAGCCTTACTTATGAAAGATTTCTGCCTTACTAGTATGAAATATTTCTGCCTTTCTGCCTTATTTATGAAAAATCTCTGCCTTAAATATGATGATAATGGGTTGAATACCTTACAGCAAATCCTGTTTTTGTTGGAGATACTGTAAGTCAACATGTCTATACTACTTTGCCTTGGCAGACCTAAGTTTAGCAAATTTACTAGATAATGTTTCCCCTAGCCTAGACTGTGTTCCATTTTTGCATAATCTATTATGCTATAATGTTTTCTAAAATATCCCAGTCTTAGTGTCTGTACACCAGACTTATTTTTTGCTGAATCAGCAGATACTTTTGAAAATTCTTGTCTTTATTTCTTCAGTCAGCATTTTATATACTTATACAACATATTTGACTGCAATTTTAGGCTTAGATTTTTGTATTTTTCTGTATTTTCTGTCTTTCTGACCTTTATACTTATGTCTCTGACTGTCTATTTTATTTTCCTCTATTCTTTTATTCACCCTAAAAAATTTTCTACCACTATTGACCTTTTCGAAAACCTAGCTAAACACCGTTTTCCGGTACATTACGGATTTAGCTCTGGGGAATTACATCAAATGAAGTACATAACACAGTTGCATGATATTTCTATTTTTCTTTCATTATTTTACCGTTTAAGGTGAAAAAAATGATGTGTTTGAAAATTATCAATATTCCTTTAATATCTATTGCAATTTTTTCAAAAAATAAATTGGTGATAATGAAAATAAATAAAATTAAAACAGTCGTAGTGGCATCTTCCACAATAAATAAAGATATTTCCAGCGTAATCTTGTGTATTTACTTTATATTTTGTATGGAATTATTCATACAATGATATTTAATTGTTTTCTTACAAAGAAATAACTGTTTTATTTCACATTAATTCAAAAAAGGCCAAACACATAGAGTGCTTTATTACACTCCATTACGCGAATTCCCCACAGCTATGTACAGAAAGTACCGGAAAACGGCATTTAGCTAGGTTTTCGAATTCGTGAATACCATACCATTCAAACACCTTTAGCTCAAATGAAATCACAAAATCATGATTTTTTTTACAAGAACACATTAGGCATTATATTATACAGTGACCATAAATTTGCATGCATCTTTTTGAACAGTATGACTATGAAAATTTACAATTCCATAATAAGCATACTTTTTGACTTACTGTTTGAATAAATATTTTGCATTTTAAGTTGTTTATTCATTTCAGCTATTAACTTATTTTTTGTATGACTTTAATGACATTTTGTTTTTCTCGTCTGCTTTCAGGGAGTGTGGAGAGGAGATAGTAGAACGTGTGAGCAGGGACAAGTTATCTATCCTGGACCAGTCATAACCAGACCAATCAATATGAATGAGGTTGATAACCAGTCTCAGAATGATTTGAATAAGCCAATCAGAACTGCCGATACAACTGCTCTACCAACCAGCACTCCTGTTACAATTCCAAATGAAAATATTTCACCTCAACATAATGAAGAAGGCAAACTTTCAAACAATAAGTCAGGATCCGACAATCAGCCAACCAAATTTAGTTTTACTAATAGTCAACCAATCAGATTGTCTATTTCATCATCGTCTGACAGTTCTGACAGTTCTAAAACGACAACATGGGGTCAGGTTAAAGGTGGTTCACCGAAAAAGGCAAAGAAGGATGGGAATAAATCTCCTGACAGTTCTCCAACTAAAAACAAAAACTCTAAGGCAATGACATCATGGAAAAATATATCACCGTCAAAATCAAGTTCAAGTTCAGATTTAGACAATAGTAGTCATAGCAACCATAGTACGGATTATGGGCCAAGGATGTTTAGATTTAGCACTAGCAAGACAATACATGATTCGACCTCTAGTTCAGAAATGGAGCCAGGTGAACGTGTGAAACGTGATGATGAATATGCAAATTTAGAACATAAAGTGACGAATAAGGAGCCGGAAACCAAATGTAACTGTTCACCAAAAGCCGGTTCCCCTTGTAAAAAATCAGGATCATGCAACTGTTCAAACAATTGTACTTCCCATTTACCCGATAACCAAAATGCACTTGTAAACAGTAATACGTCATTAAACGATAACGGGTCACCTAAAAAAGAGAAAGGAGTAAATGGTTCGGATGACATGTGCGATAACGAATATTTTTATGAAGATGATTTCTCTGTTCAGTTCGATACAAATTTACGCGAAACTTCTGTCACGCCCATTGATTCTGATCCGAGTACAACAATTTTAGATTTTCCAAATATGGTGTCGGGCAGTTACTTACATTTTAACAATGGCGGATCATCTAACGTTAGTTTTAACAATTCAAAAGCATCGTCAAATGTAAGTTTAAATAACATGCGCGTTTCAAATATTATAAACAATCAGGAAGATAGGGTACAGTATGATTCTGAGTTTTCCGGAAATTCCGGTTCGCGAAATTCTACAATGGAAATGTCGTCCAGTGATCGTGATATGATGGGGTCTAGTGATATAATTGATTTAAGTGATGGACCTTTATTTACACCAACACCCACACATTTATTAACTGACAGTTTAGATAAAAATGCTCGTGATGTAGTGGATGGAGAAATGAGTGGAAGTAACGGTTCAGGGGAGACAAATCTAAATGTTGATTGTAACCCACGTAAAGAGGAATACTTTTTATCCTTTGATGGTTCACAGTCACGCGTTTCTGGTTCTGAGACTGATATTTCTTTATCAATGAATTCCCATGAATCTTACCAAGGTCATTGGGTACAAAGTGTTCAAAGTGAGGCTAGTGTAACATCACATGACTCAGCACAAATTTATACGAGTCAAGGTCACGATGCTAGTAATGAGTTCTCTAGTTCCGAAGGACAAGAAGAGAGTACGGACAGTTTCCACATGTGTTTTAATAAATTATCTCCCCGTCATAAAGGTAACCAGTATTCTGGGCGCGAAAATTTGTCTGGACGTGTGCTTAAAAAATTGGTTCCTCTAAAAGAAACGATTATTGAAACTGGTGATTCTAGTGAAGATGAGAATACAAGGACAAGTACAACGTTAACAGCGGGAAGTAAAGACGTATCATCTGTAAGCCCACAAACATCGCCAAAGAAGAAAATGAAATTATTAGGCGAACAGATAAATCAACTAAAAGGAAGGAAATCTGGACAGTTATATTTAGTTGGGATCGGAAAACCGGAAGAAATTTTAAGGAAAGCTGGTGTTCACAGTCATACGTTACCGAAGGTGAAGAAATTGTTGTCATGGAAGCAGTTAAAGAATTTTAAGAAAGGGGACTATAATAAATGTGCAAGTTTACCTGAATTAAATACCTCAATGACCTGGCAAAATATTTCCGCTTTAAAAAGTAGGAAATTGTCAGAAATAAGCCAGAGCTTCCACGGTAAACGGCACTCCGCGTCACTGCTGGAGTTTTACCAAAGAATGAAAAGTCAATCTAATCCAGTTTCCCCCGAAACTATGAACAATTTAGAGCATATTCTATGGCCTAATTTTATTGGACAAAAAGCCAAAGCAGAAATGAGCGATTCATCAGGATCGTCTCAAGAGTGCGGACAATGTCAGTGTGGACGGCATAATATTGTTGAAGGTTTACCTGATAGTGGGGTCAAAGGTTACTCAAATAAGCGAATTTATGATTGGTTAAAAATGGACTTTTCTGGGTCACGACCAAATTCACTGGCCTGTCAGACTGGGCATGTACATGATTTTTCTTCTAAAGAGACTATTATATCCCCACAGACTGTCACTCTATGGTGTGGTACAAAGACAGTTGCGTCACAATTTCCCCCTGTCACCAAGGACTGTTCAATTCAAACCTTTCAAAATCAGCAAACAATGAAGGAAACTGGGATTCTGTCAGGAATTTCTAAAAAAGACCAAGCTTTACAAACATCTGATTTTGAAGAAGAAGAAATTTTATCTATCCTCTCAGACAATTTTGAAGAGTTTGGTTTTCTTAAATCGAATGAAGGTATTGCAAAAGAACTGCTTAGTTGCCCTGATATAGCATTTGTTGATAAAGATTCTAGTCCCAAAATTCATAGGTCAAAAAGTGCAGACGGGTACCGCAGTAAAACTGACAAGACGCCATTCTGTACAAATAAATCTTACCAACAGAGAACCGGTCATTTTGGAAGATCAAAGTCAACTGGACGCTTGGGTGGAAAATCTGAGTCACCTGTGCGTAGAATGGGTTTAAGTAAGCATTATTCACAACAATCTCTGCCAGACATCGCGTTCTTGTCCTCATCAATTACGATTGAAAAAGATGAAAGTAAAGACTCACTGTTTGATGCAATGAAACTGGATTTACCAGTCCCAGTAACAATTGTTCCAAAGACAGAACTAGAACAGTTTAATATCTATAAGCAGACGGCGTCACCGTGTCAACATAAGTCACAATGCTGTCCAAATAAGAGTAAAACTAAAGGGACTGAAAATGAAATTGGGTCAAGTAGTAGTGGAATTTCAACAAGCTCCGCCTCTTCTGGCATTGATCCAGGTTATTGTGATTGCAGGTCAAGGTCAGCAGAAAGTCCTCAGAATGACCTTGAAAGGTTGATTTTCTATCCACCTCATACAGAGGAGAAAATAAAGTCTTCAAAGAATTGTTGTGGTTCTAAAAAGAGGGCAAAGTCCTTGCCTAGTAGACTGTCAGAGTGTGCTAACCCAGCAAATCCAAAAATAGAAAAATATGCTAATGAGGCACGACCTCAAGTTGTTGCAAAAGGTCAAGGTCAGTGTAGGATAAGTGAAAAATGGATAAGTGCTGGAAAGAAGCCAGAAATTGAAGGAAGTGAAAACTTGTATGCTGTTGAGGAAGAACAAACACCAGTTGCTTCCCCTGATCAACCGTGTTGTAATAGAGACATGTGTTGTGAAAATAATGACCAGAAAAGTGCTACGAGTTCAGACAGTGGAGCGAAATGTAATTACTTCTGTGGCGATCAAGATTTTACAGAAAGTGACTTTTATAGGGCCGTGGAATCGGACAAAATTATTGTTGTTGGGAATGAGTACTATCAGGGTTTAGCACTAGGAATGGATTCTAATTCATCGAGTGGTAGCTCTGTACCGAATATTGACAGGAAGCCATTAAAATCATGTCTTAGAAAGAGGAATCGTGGTCTAAGGTCAAGGTCAATGTCAGCTACTGATACTATGACCTTGAACTTTGACGACCTTGAGGAGAAGGTGAAGAATCACAGGCACTCGTATGGTTGCGACGAGGTTTATATCGTGTCTGATGAGCATGGACAGTTGATGATGTACCAGGCTGATGATAGTGCCGAACCTGTCATGTTCTACTTAGGTATGTACACATAGTGCCGAACCTCATAGTGCCGAACCTGTCATGTTCTACTTAGGTATGTACACATATGATAGTGCCGAACCTGTCATGTTCTACTTAGGTATGTACACATAGTGCCGAACCTGTCATGTTCTACTTAGGTATGTACACATATGATAGTGCCGAACCTGTCATGTTCTACTTAGGTATGTACACAAATAAGAGTGCCGAACCTGTCATGTTCTACTTAGGTATGTACACATAATTTTATGATAGTGCCAAACCTGTCATGTTCTACTTAGGTATGTACACATATGAATGTGCTAAACCTGTCATGTTCTACTTAGGTATGTACACATATGATAGTGCCGAACCTGTCATGTTCTACTTAGGTATGTACACATATGAATGTGCTAAACCTGTCATGTTCTACTTAGGTATGTACACATATAAGAGTGCCGAACCTGTCATGTTCTACTTAGGTATGTAAACATATGATAGTGTTGAACCTGTCATGTTCTACTTAGGTATGTACACATAGTGCCAAACCTATCATGTTCTACTTAGGTATGTACACATATGATTGTGCCGAACCTGTCATGTTCTACTTAGTTATGTACGCATATCAGTGTCAGTTTTAGTAATAGAAAGGGGGAGGTAACGAGTTAACTAAATGGCTACTGTGACTGCCATTCTACCCTTGAAGCAAGGGTTAGAGCCTGAATTACATAACCAAGTTTGCTAACTTTATAAATTTGGGTGTATGTTAAATTAGCTACAAATAAAAAATAATTGAGCTCAATAAGATGTTAATAAAGTTATTCAGATTATGTATTTATTAATGTTGTAATTAGACAAAATTGACTTGCTCTTTTATGTATTAATTAGTTTTTCTGAAAGGAATCAGTCTAATAACCAACTTTATCACATGCCAGTAATGACTCTATGTTTCCCTGTTATGTTATGCTATTTCAGAAAGGTCCTAATAATATTAAGATTTTGACCTTGAAAAAGTGTAATGCAAACCCAAAAAAAGCTTTTAAACTTGTTGCGACATTAATGTCTGTTCCTCTCATATTAGTTTCTGTATATATTTAATATTATGATCTGTATAAATTTAGGAAAAAAGGTTATATCAATCCTATTTAAGGTGTCAAAGATTTTAAATATTCTTATATGAAAGTAATTTAGTATACTTTTGTCATGTGATAGAGTATTAAATTCCACTGTGTTGTCATTATTTGAGAAAATATCAATATGGTAGCTTAAATATATGATCATTAGGTTCCATTACCTTAGAACGAGAACAAGCCTAACTGACACAGTTAATGATACAGGTCATATTTCACTGATATAGGTCATATTTCACTGATATAGGTTATATTTCACTGATACAGGTCATATTTCACTGATATAGGTCATATTTTACTGATATAGGTTATATTTCACTGATACAGGTCATATTTCACTGATATAGGTCATATTTCACTGATACAGGTCATATTTCACTGATATAGGTCATATTTCACTTGTATTACACTCATTGGATTATTTTTCAATGGCATAAATTTAAGGATCAGTAATGCCTTAATTAAAAGTGATATATACAGTAAATGATATAGAATATATTTTGTTTAGATCAGTGTAAGATCGGATTATATTTCACCGAGTGAGCACTAAAAGGTATATGTCACGAGAGATGCCGCCACAAGTGAAATATGATTTTTTGGTGTTCACGAGGTGAAATATATTTTGATCTTACACTAATCTTAATAAAAAAATTTTGTATTATATGCAAAGAAATGTTTAAAAAGACAGTAATGAGTTTAACCTAATAATAAATGAAAAGAGCGCCAAATAAAAATACATCATGACGTCATTCTTGATGTCAAGTCATTAAGTTGGTTTCCAGTACTATGCACGCTTGTATCTCACTGAAACAACATAATAGACTTAAATTCAAAATTGTGATAAATATCAAATTGATATTTTCACTGTTTCAAACAGTGAAATATCAGTTCTATATTTCACAGATATTTCTATAAACCCCTGAAAAAACATGTAATAAATAGAGGATATTGAATGAGTATAAGTTCAATACTGAATTTATTGAATGAGTTGAATAAAGTTATATTGTGCAAGCCTCTGGCGAGCATAATATTATTATGTCTCCCCCACCTCGGGGGGAGACATATTGTTTTTGCCCTGTCCGTCCGTCCGAGCCAACATTTGATTATTATGAGCTTCATTCCGTAGTTAAATAAAGAACATAAACTCATAAAATTTAAAATTAAGAGTTTTTTTTTGTTTTTATGAGCTTATTTTGCTTATGGACGTTGGTCCAGGTGGTGTTTATGAGCTCATTTGCCTCATAAACATCAAATTTTGGTACGTCCGTCCGTCAGTCCGTCCGTCTGTCAGTCAGTCCGTCCGTCCATTCTTCGTTTCCGGACGATAACTAGAGTTCCTTTTGACCTACAGCCCTCAAACTTCATAGGATGATTGGTCTTATAGAGCTGATGATCCCTATTGTTTTTGGGGTCAGTAGGTCAAAGGTCAAGGTCACACTGACCGTTCGTCAATTTCTCGTTTCCGGATGATAACTAGAGTTCCTTTAGACCTACAGACCTCAAACTTCATAGGATGATTGGTCTTATTGAGCAGATGATCCCTATTGTTTTTTGGGGTCAGTAGTTCAAAGGTCAAGGTCACAGTGACCGTTGGTCAATTTCTCGTTTCCGGATGATAACTAGAGTTCCTTTTGACCTACAACCCTCAAACTTCATAGGATGATTGGTCTTATAGAGCTGATGATCCCTATTGTTTTTGGGGTCAGTAGTTCAAAGGTCAAGGTCACAGTGACCGTTGGTCAATTTCTCGTTTCCGGATGATAACTAGAGTTCCTTTTGACCTACAGCCCTCAAACTTCATAGGATGATTGGTCTTATAGAGCAGTTGATCCCTATTGTTTTTGGGGTCAGTAGTTCAAAGGTCAAGGTCACAGTGACCGTTGGTCAATTTTCTCGTTTCCGGATGATAACTAGAGTTCCTTTTGACCTACAGCCCTCAAACTTCATAGGATGATAGGTCTTATAGAGCTGATGATCCCTATTGTTTTTGGGGTCAGTAGGTCAAAGGTCAAGGTCACACTGACCGTTGGTCAATTTCTCGTTTCCGGATGATAACTAGAGTTCCTTTAGACCTACAGACCTCAAACTTCATAGGATGATTGGTCTTATTGAGCAGATGATCCCTATTGTTTTTGGGGTCAGTAGTTCAAAGGTCAAGGTCACAGTGACCGTTGGTCAATTTCTCGTTTCCGGATGATAACTAGAGTTCCTTTTGACCTACAGCCCTCAAACTTCATAGGATGATTGGTCTTATAGAGCAGATGATCCCTATTGTTTTTGGGGTCAGTAGGTCAAAGGTCAAGGTCACAGTGCAGTGGGGGAGACATGCGCTTTTTTACAAAAGCATCCTCTAGTTTTATTCAACGAGTTCAATGAACTCAGTATTGAACTTACACAAATATAAAATTCTATTTATCACATATCCAAAATAAAGAGTGTTTAAAGCGAAAAAGAATCATTTTTCAATGACGCGCCTATAGTGTAGCGCTAACATTTAGCGCGTCTTTACACCATGTTTGTATATAACGCAAGTGATGTCACGTCAAAATATGTGCATGTCCATGCAATACCGGTTTTACAGAGTCCCAAAATCTGCAGGGGTATGTGATAAATAGGCTATATTGCACTGGTAAAGTCTTCAGCATGAATTAAAGGATTGAAAATTCTGAATATAATGATACAGACAGTTAATTGATTATACTTCATCCAATATAACAAGCTCTCTAGGTCCAAGAATATTTGCAGGGATTTTGTTCGGCTTATTTTATAGCCGTTATTGTGTCATATTCCCAACTGAAAATAGTATATTATTTTCCCAATTGAAAGTTACAAAATAAATATATTGAATAAAAATTCTAAAATCTTTGCAAATAAGGGCTTCTTCACTGTAATAGTGCTTAAATCTTTGAAGATGCCATCATAGACAGTGATTGTTTGCATCCATTTAATCACTGCAAAATTTCAGTCATGCAATTTTTCCCAATTTTAAACAAAACACCGCTGAAACTACTAATTCCATAGGCATGGGTTGTGTTTCCAAAATCCTGGAAAAAATCCCTGAAATTTGGTACTGGTCAGTCCAAGAAAAAGACTCTGAAGTTATTAAATTTACATGTATACAGTATGCTTCAATATTGAGTTGTTTAGATATCCTGGAAACAAAAAATCATTTCTTCAAATTTCTATCCAGCTTTTGTATCAGATATAAACAGAGGGAAAAATGAATTGCCACTTGAGAGAAAAATCTGTTTGAGCCGCGTCATGACAAAACCAACATAATGGGTTTGCGACCAGCATGGATCCAGACCAGCCTGCACATCTGTGCAGTCTGATCAGGATCCATGCTGTTCGCTTACCAACTCTATTACATGTAAAGAAACTGATAGCAAACAGCATGGATCCTGATCAGACTGCACGGATGCGCAGGCTGGTCTGGATCCATGCTTGTCGCAAACCCATTATGTTGGTTTTGTCATGACGCGGCTCATTTTTCATTAAAATGCTTGTCGAGAGAGTTTCGATTTCAAGTTCAGGTGAACATTGACTGAGTGTTAGGAATAGTTCTAACAGGCAAGTTTCCAAAATAACATAGTTTGGCAGTGGTACACAATTACCACGGATAGAACAAGGGTAATTACCTCCCTTGACAATAAAAAACCCAACTGGAAAATCAATTTATCCAGGTGTGGTTGTCTCCCTTGACAATTTGAACTTTATTGCTTACCTGATTTTTTCACCAGATTATTGGAAAAATAGAAACTGTATGTTCCCCCCCATGGAAGTAAATATCTAATTGTTGGATATCTGTCAAGATAGATGTGTATTGTATATACTTTAGCAGGTGATATTAACATTGATAAAAGAGAAAGTTCTTCCCATCTTCTGTTAAGATATATTGGATTTTACTTTTAATTCGTTTTGAATATGAGCATAAAAAAAGTTAAGAGAGAAAATCTTAGGAGCCAAATTATAGCATTAAATAGTCTGTATTTTAAGCAAGAATCTATCTTGATTTTCTAGTGCATGCACAGGATGGTTTTAAGGTCTTTTAAATATAATGCATTTACATGAGACAAGCCTTTAAAGGGACTAGACTGAAGTTTTTTTTTGACATGGCGGGACTGAAAATATTTTTTCAAGATTTGTAATCCATTTGAGTTAGTCTGTACCAATAACCTGCATGCAAATTTTCAGAACATTATCTCACCCAGTTTTCCATTTAACTCAATTTTATTGTGCAAAAAGATATAAAAATGAAAAGCATTGCAAAAATCGACCTAAGAATTCATTTTTTTCAATTAGATTTTAAGTATATCTCCTTCTCAGAGTTTTCCATTTTAAGTGCTTCACTTGATAATATGTCATAATTTAAATTTTATATTTTTAGGCTTTTTAACCCGAGTGGAGTACCTTTAAATTCAAAAGTTTACCATTACTCATTAAATGTGGGTATTAATCATAATTAATTCCAAGATAAAATAACAGAGGACTGAAGTGACTTTATTTGGTTAATGTGTACATCTCTCATTATGAGGGTGTTTGGTTTGAATCCCTAGAGGGCCATGACCATTTTGTGTCATAAATCAACTGTACTGATTGGTCCCAGCAAACATAATCAGGAAGGATTCAGATCATTTTGTCTCAGTGGTTCAGATCTTATAATGTTCTATATTTTACATAGAAACTAAACACTCATTGCTCAGTACTGGATGGTTCCAGGATCGGATAAGAAAGTGTGTCAACAAGCTTATTAAAGCTTAATATTAAAGCTTCTTACACAATCAAAACTAAAATAATTTCTGTATAAACCAAATGTCATATGTAATTTTTTCCGGAAAATTATATAAAACTTGCGTTTTATATTCATTCAAGGAAAAGACGGGGAATGTCACATGACCGAGGGTCATCGGAATCACATGGAGAACTTCGGCAGTTTGGCCAACTTCAATATACAGGCTTCAGACAGTATTCATGCCAGTGACAGCTCCACGGACCGCGAGGGCAATAGTAAACGGAAGAGCGTCAGCTTCGCCTCCGAAGTTTCCTTTCAGTCGATAAGTCCCGCAATATCGCCAAAACGACAGGCAAATGCTGCAGATAGCAAATCAGCGGAGACATCTGCTGAGAAAACTGGCGAAGCAGATGGTGAAGCAGACGGACAGGAAGTGATTACAGAAGGAGCAGGGGATGATGGGAAGAAAGAGGATGTAAAAGAAGAAGTTGTGGATACAGGTATAAAACAAATAGAAATGATTTTTTTCAGGTCAAAACAATTCATTGATTCAACTTTTTTATACTGTTGATAATATATTGGTATATTTCCTTATGAGCAAATGTCATGCATGCACAAAATCATAGCTGAACATTTAAAAACTTGCATAAAGATGCAGCGTAATATTTTGTTACTGAATTTATCATTCTGTTTACATAAATTTCTCATTATGTGTTACATAAATCAGACATTCCATGTTACAATTCTTTAAAGAATTTACCATAAGGATATATAAAATCAAAGCACAGAAGGCGCTGAATTTGTTTGGGTCTCAGAATGTCAGAAAGGTGAAAGTTGTGAGATTATAAAATAATTTGTTTTTGTATAGTGCCACCAATGCTTTCTAGCGTTTTAATTGTAGTAGATTGGCTATAAGACTAATTGCAACACTGATATTCAATCCAATGTTTATTTGACTTAAACAATTTGAAAAAAAATGAGATGCCTTAACTTGGATTTGAACTCCAGACCTCTCGCTTCCTGAGCGCGCAAACCCCTCGGCAACGGTGAATTTATATGTTAACGTCCTGACGAAAACCATATTATTCTAAATTAGGGTTTGTAACTTGTTTAATAATCATGGCGCTTACTATACGCATGTACAGTCGAAACTGTACTAACGGCCACCTCTTATCGGCGGTCACCTGACCTTAACGGCCATTTTGTGACGCTCCCGACGAAAACCACTCTATTTTATACATCTGTTCAACGGTCACCTGCTGTCCGCGGTCAACGGTCACCTAAAATGCTTCCCGAATCTTAAAGTCGGTCATCTTAAGCGGTCAGCCAGGTGAAACGGCCAGACAATCTTCTGCGGTCAGCCAGGTGAAACGGCCAGGCAATCTTCTGTCATTTATTTTTAAAGATGACACGTGTCACGGATTAACAAAAGCTACTTGTCAAGTGCTAGATATTAACACAAACCACAACATTTCAAGAAGTTTGCATAATTGCTCATCCGTGTCGTAATTACAAACGTTTGGAACGTCTCAGCGCACTTGCAATTCGTTCTTTTGAGTTACTGTACGCTAGTTTTTTATTTTTCAATTTACCGATTTTAAGAAAAAAAAGAAAGAAGAAAAAAATGCATTGTCGATGGCAGAAAGAAATTTCAGTTTATCCCGATTCAGATAAATTTTGTGCGTACATGGTACTTACCAAAGAAATGAAAATGAATTACATCGCGGATTGTCTAAATTCCTCAGTAATAAATTAATAAAAACACTTGCTCCATGTGTGAAAATAAAATTGCATGAATATAATGAGGTCACTGTTAAATCACACCCATTAAGTTTACACACTAGATGACCTCTAAGAGGTAACTAGCGGTCTCTTCAAAGGAATCTTTGATGTTTACAAACCTGTAGCCCTGCTGTTTCAATCCGAAACATCAAAGGAAGTGCCGACACTTAGATGACGTGTACACAATATTCTATTGATCAAAAGTTAGAAAAAGAAACTGTCATACTTTTTTTGTGAAAAAAATATTACGCATTTTAAATTATTGTGCAAGAAGATATTTTTATGGGATAAATAGTTTCAATTATTGACATAATAAATCGTGAGTGCATTTGTTTATCTGTGTTACATTCATGTAAAGCTTTATATGTTGGAAGGATTGTGTACATGTTAAACCATTAAAAGCATACGTTTGTAAATGGTTAAAAACTGATGATGATGATGATGATGAATCAGACTGGTTTATTTATACTTAAATCAGATTTATTTTACAAAGAAATGAATAATTTATTTGGATAAAAACTGGATCCTCCATTCAGCAGCCACCTGTCTTAAGCAGCCAAAATGACTGCATCCCTTGGCTGGCTGCTTAAGACAGTTTCGACTGTATATCTATAAAGAATTAAACAATATTAGAAATCTTCGACCATTCCGGAATTATTTTGCTTGCAAATTAATGCGCCTGTCATGTGACCATATTTACACAGTGATCTCCCCTGAATTTTTCGGCCTTTGGGTTACATATAAAGGGAAGTAACCGCTTCAAAAAAGCGGACTACTTTCGGCATTTGCAATTAACAGCATTAGAGTCTGAAATTTCGCTACCATTATTTGTTTGGTCTGATGACCCAAACAAATAAAAACATAATTTTACAATGTATTAATTCATGATTAAAAAAAAATTAAATTTCATAAAACTACTTCATTAGATATAGCTTTATACCCTTTGATAATATTTGTTAAGAATTTCACTCTAAACATTTCAAGTGTTGAAAACATATCCCAGATTCTCAATTCCTGTACAACTGTAGAGTTTATGAACTTTCTGTGTAGGTATTTTCTTTTCATTTAATATAATGAATACAGACTATCTTGATACAAACAATTACAGTCTTGGTCAATTTGTGTTTTTTTTCTTGAAGGGAAACAACTCTTGGAAATTCTTATTGTAATGATCACAGAGTTGTTCCCCTTATTGTTAAGAGACACACTTGAATGAATTTGACCTTGATAGTATCTTTAATAACCTTTGTTTATTTATACAAATATACATGTTTTTGACTATTTCTATATTTAGAAAATAAAGTACTTCCTTTCACTTGTTTAAACCCTGTATTAGGTTATTAATTATGGAATAATTTTAACACCTCATGGTTTACAATTATGGTAATTATAATAATATATGTCGATCGATTACAGTGTTAAAGAAAACAAGGAAATTTAAGTTTCATTGGATTTTAAACTAGAACATTTTGATCATGTTTTATGGATAAAGTTCGTAACATGGGATAGGTCAGGTTTTGATAAGTGTTGTGCTTTCACTTTGTATGATTTAAAACAATAGGCAAGAGGCAATGTGATGTTTTAATTCTTCTTAAAGAGGCATGCCTTCAAATGAGTAAAATGAATTAAAAAAAAACTTGACACTGAGATAAATATATTTATATTTGTTTTTAAGAAAATGTGTAAATATACATAATCAAGGTGAAAGTTTAAATATATCATTCTGGTACAGAATGGAACAGAAATTACTTTTTTATCAACAAAGTTCTTCAAGATTACCAATAGAGTTTAAAAAATATAAAAAAGGAGAAAAAAAGAGAGATTATTTTGACTATTTAGTGTAAATATAATAATTTTTGAGGCTATAGTGCATGTTATAGTTAATTTTTGAGGCTAAGCAACATAATTTGTTCCCTTGACAACATTTTATCTTGTTAAAGAAGTTTTTTTAGTTTTCATTAAACAAATTTTTTTGTTAAACAAATCTGTGGGCATGCTACTGTACTGTTAATCTTTTCGTTGTAATTTGTAAATAAGGAAGTAAATTTAACAGAAAATGAAAGTATAGAGATACAGGAAGAAATAATATTTAAATGAAACAGAAAATAAACTGTAGAGCTGTTTACATGCATAACTATTGACATGCGTAATTAGTAAGTAATTATGCCTCTTAAACGAATGAAATTTTCCTTCTTAAGAAATCGCAAACATGAGTTTAATAATGGTAAAATAATGTTAGGTACTTGTCACCTGTAGAAAGTTGGGATAAATATGAAATAATAATGTGAAATAAAACTATCAAAATGTATTAATTTTGACTTCCATACAAAAAACTAGATCACTCTAACTATACTATAATGCGAATATGCAAACAGAAGCAAAAAGATGGTTAATGTTACAAATAACAAATGAGTAAATTTTTGCAAACTATAAGAAGACACCAAAAAATAAAAAGCTTTTAAGTAATAAAAAAATATAGCATTTCTGGGTTTAAATGGGCCTTTAAAACAGGTTGCATCCATCCTTATACAGTACTCCCTACAGATACCACGCCCCCTGTGTTATTACAAGTATCAGAACATATGTTAATTTGCATTCATAGCCCTGCCTTAACTAACATCACAGATTGACCTTGATGTGTGCAACATTTCAGATAATTTGCTCACTTGGATACTTATTTTAATTCTAAATAATAGCCTTAATCTTTATAAACAGAGAAGCTTTTAACTGAAATCATGCAAAGAATAAATCAAATATATGATTTTCATTTTATTTCTGAGTATATTTCTTAATTTGCTTATCTTTCTGCTGTAAGTGCCCAAGCTGATCTATGTAAGAAAATTCAAAATTTATGTTTAAGATTTTTGGACCTAAGTGGAGCTCCTTTAATAGAGAATGAGGGGAGCGGTGGCCTAGTGGTTAAGGTGTCTGCCTCTCAACCCAGGGAACATGGGTTCGAAATGTAATCAGGTTCACGACCATGTTTTTTCATGACACCAGCACTGGTTGGTTCCAGGAAGTGGACTCGAAAGTGATTAATATATGTTGGTAGAACTTGTTTCGCAATCAAGTTTAAATAAATATGTTTAAACCAATAGAGAATGTAATTATATTTTTTTGTATTTTTAGACAAGAAACCAACAGAAAGCACGGACAATGCTGATGGTACCAAACCTGATGTAACCAGTGAGGATGCACCTCCCACCTTGTTGTCAAATATAGAGACCCCTGGTAGTAGTTCCAGTTCTGACTCGCCACCGAATGAGTTCCATATCGCCATGGATACCAATGATAATCTCTGGTTTGAAGACGTCATGATGGAGAAAATAGGTATATTACGCCATTTTGATAATAAGAACGGTAGACAAGTGCGTATTATCACGCACATATTCAAGTGCGTATTTATGCCCAAATATTCAAGTGCGTATTATTGCCCACATATTCAAGTGCGTATTATCGCCCACATATTCAATTGCGTATTATTGCTCACATATTCAAGTGCGTATTATTGCCCACGATTCAAGTGCTTATTATCCCCCACATATTCAAGTGTGTATTATCCCCCACATATTCAAGTGCGTATTGACGCCCACATATTCACGCCCACAAATTCAAGTGCGTATTGATTCCCAAATATTCTAGTGCGTATTATCGCCCACGATTCAAGTGCATATTTTCGCTCACATATTCAAGTGCGTATTATCCCCCACATATTCTTCTAATTTGCCAAGTTTATGGTTATCACAGCCTAGTGTGCACTTCTTCTCTTCTTATGTCTCAAAATATCTATAATTTCTGTTTTTGTCATGGCACCAGATTGTAAAGTGGTCAGTGAAAATTGAATCAATTACTTTGCATTGTGTTAACTCCCTATTAAATTATATAAGGAGTTTGCCCGTTATTACACTAAGGTGACGAACAAGATGATTTTGTTTTCATGCCTGTAAATTTATAGTTATAAACAATTTGAACAGGTTGTATGGCAGTATATATCATTATAAAAGGTTGTTTGCATTATATAGCAGCTTGTATAATTGTTCATGGATAGTGGCTCAAGTATATGGCAAACTACCATTTATATATGGCCATATAATCTGTCGAGAATTTTAGATAACAAATTTGTAATACATGTGCATGTACAGCAAACTTAGTTTATAAAAGAAAAAAAAAAGGAATAACTTCTTAAATCAATAGCCCAATATAAGAACATCACAGTAAACTTAACCTCTCCTGAGCAACACCTCTCTGGCAACCACCACTATCTTAAGTCTCCCAATCATGAGTTTTTAGTCTCCCAATCATGAATTTTTTGTCTCCCAATCATGAATGTTTAGTCTCCCAATCTTCCAATCATGAATTTTAAGTCTCCCAATCATGAATGTTTAGTCTTCCAATCATGAATGTTTAGTCTTCCAATCATGAATGTTAAGTCTCCCAATCATGAATGTTTAGTCTTCCAATCATGAATGTTAAGTCTCCCAATCATGAATGTTTAGTCTTCCAATCATGAGTATTAATTTTAGGCTCCCAATCATGAATTTTTAGGCTTCCAATCATGAATTTCTAGTCTCCCATTCCTGAGTTTTAGTCTCCCAATCATGAATTTTTAGTCTCCCAATCATAAGTATCTAGTCTCTCAATCATGAATTTTTTGTCTCCCAATCATGAGTTTTTAGTCTCCCAATCTTCCAATCATGAATTTTAAGTCTCCCAATCATGAATGTTTAGTCTTCCAATCATGAATGTTTAGTCTTCCAATCATGAATGTTAAGTCTCCCAATCATGAATGTTTAGTCTTCCAATCATGAATGTTAAGTCT
Source organism: Ruditapes philippinarum (assembly GCF_026571515.1). NCBI lineage: Eukaryota > Metazoa > Mollusca > Bivalvia > Venerida > Veneridae > Ruditapes > Ruditapes philippinarum. Next base: position 124,762 of record NW_026860587.1, read on the forward strand.
CCCAATCATGAATGTTTAGTCTTCCAATCATGAGTATTAATTTTAGGCTCCCAATCATGAATTTTTAGGCTTCCAATCATGAATTTCTAGTCTCCCATTCCTAAGTTTTAGTCTCCCAATCATGAATTTTTAGTCTCCCAATCATAAGTATCTAGTCTCCCAATCATGAATTTTTTAGTCTCCAAATCATGAGTTTTTAGTCTCCCAATCATGAGTTTTTTGTCTCTCAATCATGAATTTTTTGTCTCCCAATCATGAGTTTTTAGTCTCCCAATCATGAGTATTTAGTCTTCCAATCATGAATGTTAAGTCTCCCAATCATGAATGTTTAGTCTTCCAATCATGAGTATTAATTTTAGGCACCCAATCATGAATTTCTAGTCTCCCATTCCTGAGTTTTTGTCTCCCAATCATGAATTTTTAGTCTCCCAATCATAAGTATCTAGTCTCCCAATCATGAATTTTTTAGTCTCCAAATCATGAGTTTTTAGTCTCCCAATCATGAATTTTTAGTCTCCCAATCATGAATTTTTAGTCTCCCATTCATGAGTTTTAGTCTCCCAATCATGAATTTTTAGTCTCCCAATCATAAGTATCTAGTCTCCCAATCATGAATTTTTTAGTCTCCAAATCATGAGTTTTTAGTCTCCCAATCATGAATTTTTAGTCTCCCAATCATGAATTTTTTAGTCTCCCATTCATGAGTTTTAGTCTCCCAATCATGAATTTTTAATCTCTCAATCATAAGTATCTAGTCCCCCAATCACAAGTTTCTAGTCGCCCAATCATTATTTTATTTATTCAGTTAATATCTCATGGTGATATAATTGTTTAATTTATTCTTCAGAATTGTTGATGTCCGTTTCCAAAGCAGCTGATGTTCTCTTTGCTCATTTCGAGAAATCTAGAGACACTTTCGACAAGGTACGTATTACAGTTCATTCTAATAAAATTCACACAAAATTTCACATGTATAAATGGTAAAGGTCTTGTTAATTACAGTGTCACCCCTACTGAAAGGGCCAACCATTTCTGACTTATGAGACACCTTTTGCTTGCATACCATGTACCTCCCAATTCCTGCCAATATGCCAGGCGCAGGCATAATTATAGAAATTGGTAATCATTAATTTTAAATACCTTGTGGCTTACAAAATGGCCATTTTGGAACGAGTCACACAAGAAACACTCCTCCTTAAATTATCGCTCCCCGTGGGGCTCGAACCTTTGACCTTCCGATCCGAAGGCGGACGCCTTAACCACTAGGCCAACTGTACCAGTATAATTAAAACTGAGTTGTAAAGGTCCTTCAGTGAAGGAGCTCAAATGAGAATGAGGAGTGGTCAGTGAAGGCAATATAATTTCCCAATGCTCTCTACATTTCACATGCGCAATTAAAGGAACTCCACTGACGTCCAATAGCCTAGAATAATAAAACTAGAAATTCTTTCTGAAATCAACTGGTACACTTAAATTTGAAACCAAGCAATAGGTGATATATAAATATACACAGTATTAAATTGATAATCGATTTTTATGTGATTTTTGGACGATTTGAGTGAAAAGCGTTTAAACGGTTTTCATTTATTGTGCCAAATTTCATAATAAAATTGATTATTTCATGGAAAAGGAGTGAGCGAATGATCTGAAATTTTTTACATGAGTTATTGTTCTAGACATACATTGAGTTATACAAAAATCTTGAAAAAATATTTTCGATCCCTTCACATCAAAAAACCTCAGTGGATTTCTTTTAAAACTGAGCTTAAAATGTACTTCAGAGAACTTTACATTCGGTGCTGTTGACATTAATATTTGATGATATTTTCTTACAGTTGCGACTTGGAAATACGACAGAGACACCAGAACTGGGTGAAATCGTGTTGACGCGTCTGTGTACCGCACTGAGCGCAGTTCTGGGAGACGGACTAAAGCACCATCTAGCAGGATTCCAGATGTTTGGAAGCGTACAGATCACTGTGTGGAAGGTGGTTGAGGCATCGGTTGAAATTGGTGAGTGAATTGAATGATTCTTCCGAGTAACTGTACCCAAAATGGCCGCCATACTCAAGAAATGTCTGTGCAGTCTGACCTCAATTGATCAGTTGGCTATGCAGTTATAGCCTTTATATAAATGGAAAACATATGAGCTGTGCAATGGCAAAACCAGCATAGTGTGTTTGCGACCAGCAAGGATTCAGGCCCGCAGTCTGATCAGGATACATGCTGTTCGCTATCAATTTCAGGTTTGTAAGCGAACAGCATGAATCCTTATTAGACTGTGTGGATGCGCAGGCTGGTCTGGATCCATGCTGGTCGCAAACTATGCTGGTTTTGTCATGGCGCTGCTCATATGTTATCGGTGTAGAATGATCAGGTTTTGTTTACAAATTGTTGGTGTCGTCTGACCTAAATTATACAGTTTGCTAACCTAAATGGCGGCCATTCATCATCAGTATAGGGAAAACAACATTACATACAAAGCATATATGTGCAGTTTTACCATCATTTATACAGTTGACTAGCCAAAATGGCAAACATATTTATGTCATCATACAGCCAGGTCCCCTACATGCAAAAACATCTGGGCAGTCTTACCAAACTTGTACTATTAGTTGCTTAGAATTATATTGGAAGTTTACCAATATTCATTCATAAAGAGGGCTTTCGTAAGTGGATGTTTGGGAGTCATTTACTCCTTGATTTTAGCTTGTGACTTCCAAAATCTAATACTATTCCTTCTTTACCTATATAATCTGACTTCCAAATTTTGAAACTTAATAGAAGCCCTGTGACATAAAACAATCACAATTTAGGTGTATGTATTTTGACTTATATCTGATTGTTAAATTTTGTATATATTTGCCTTTGCCACCATTTGAATCTATAGGGTCAGGCTAAATAGACTCGGTTGTTGTGCATAACGGGCATTTTAGATATTATAAAATCCATTAAACAATTGTTTCACATTAAAAGTATCTTTTGTCGTTTATAAAGATATTGGTATGGTTAGTGTTTAATTGTATCTCTGTTCTGATCTGTTCTGTAATATGTACTAGTAAGAGATCAAATATATAAAATTGCTGTAACTGACTACATGTTTGAGCTGTCTGGTTAGCTGGTTAGCTCAATATGTAGAGCATTGAACTGTGAATCGGGCGACCTTGGTTTGATTCCTGGATGGTGCAGGTGTTATGATTGATGATGAAATCTTTTGTACCGTCTTTCACACTGTACCTCTGCTCTGGCATGTACAGAAGTATCAGTTCCTTGCGGAAACGAAGGCAACTATTACTGGTAAACTGCTTGACTGCCCTGCCCAGGAACAATGTGGAGGCTAAACTGTGCTCTGTTAAATTCAATGTGGCTTACTATCGTGATCTGGAGTGAAAACTACTACCACCACCACCTCATGTTAAATATCATTCTATATTTGCATTTCAGTTCCACAGACGCGTTTATTGTGTGACCTTGTACAGAAAGTGAAGCAAACAACATACTTAACTACCCACCAACAGAAATTTGATGCTTTCATCTTTGGACTTCTCAAGTATGTTTTTGAATTATTTTCCCCACTTGTTTAACACTTCTTCTTCCTACAATTCAATAAACCATCCCCAGTTCATTGTGTATGTTAAGTCATATTGAATCTGTAGATTCATGATAAGTTTTGTAAAATAACAAAACTTTGTCTAATGTTTCAAATTGTCTAATGTTTCAAATCAAAGCATTAATTTTGGTCTAATATTAAAGTTGATAACTTTAAGATAATTTCATAAGAATAAAATTTTCATATTAGTACTGAAAGAAGCAAGTGGTGCAGTCTATGTGTAGAAAAATGTCTGTTTGACCACTGTTTATGTATTCTTTTTCAGTTTGAGAGTACTAGATTTCTGGATGGGATATCTAAGCCAGAAAGAGGAACAGCTGTCCAAATTTTACAACAGTGGTGCCATACTCGTTCATTCAAACACTGCTCTTAAAAAGCAGTACGATGACCTAGTCACTTCAATACAAAAATTGGCTGTACTACCGTTTCACATGGACATGGAATTTATTAAAGAAAAAGCACTGACTGATTCTAAATTCAAAGCACAAGAGATGACTGGTTCGTCTGATGCCATAGCAACAAATGTAACCAATCAGAGCATTTCTTCCGAGTCTTCAGCCAATCAGAGCTCGTCAAAGGAAGTCACCAGCATGCTTGAAATCACAGCTTCAAAGGCACTGAGTTGGCTAGCAAATGCTGCTCTCCCTAAGAAGAAAACCTCGTCTGATTCCGACCTTTCAGAATCTAGGTCAAGGTCGGAGACAATTGATTCAGCCAATCCAATGCTTGATTCAAATAGCACCTCCAGCCAAGTGTCTGGATCTTTTAGTTTCAATGAAGATGCCGAACAGGAAGTTGAAAAACCATACAAGCAGATTTTGGAAAACTTGCGTGAAAATCAGCAACTGATTTATAAAGACGCTAGATTAAGTTGTGTGGACTGTGACCCAATTATTTCACCTTCAGATAGTCTGCGATCTAGTCAGAACAGTCAGACTGGATTTGTTTCACTGTTTTCAACAATGGCTGCAAGACTTGGTGAAAATACAGCCAACCAGTCCCTGACACAGTCTATGACGAGTTCTGCGTCCAGTCTGGTTACACGTTTGACTGGTTATCAGTTTGGCTCAGCCAGGACGTACAAAAAAGGGGTGACAGAGTACAGATTTGCAGACGACTCTGAAAAAGACAATAAAACTGTTGAAAAAGAACAGAATGCAGAAGAAATTGTTAAAGAAACTCCTGAAGTAGGTGAACAAAAGACTGAAGTCAAGTTAAGAGAAAAGAATACTGAAAGTTCAAATGAGAACAGAAATTCCAAACGTGTGTCATTTGACATAGTGAACTTGTTTGATAAGCTTTTACTGCCGTCTGCAAAACCAGAAAAGAAAGATGCAAAACCTGTGAGCAGAATTCCTCGACCGACCAATAGATGGAGCTGGAGTTTTGGAATTTCAAAAACCAGTCCGGTACCGGTTTCAAAATTAACCAAAGCTTCAACTGATTCGGATATTAAAGTACAGCCGAGAAAAAGTGTATCGAAGCATGAACCAGTCACTAACAAAAATGAACATTTCCCAAAAAGAAATGCTAAACAAACTGAAAAGAGTGTTAAAAGTACAAAACCAGTCAAAAACTCTGCGAGCAAAGTTTCCGGCCCACCAAAACCACCGAGACTGGTACAGTCTGCACCGTCACCTGTGAAGAAATCGTCAAGTACCAGTCTGGATAAAAATGGGCATAACAGTTCAAAGAAAAACACTGCCACATTGTAATAGTGGAGGAAAGCATTGTGAATTGTGCAATATTTTAATTATTTATTGTATTATTTGGTGATATTTTATATGTTATATTGTGATTCTCATTGCTTGGAAATTGTATGTTTTCTAGCTTGGAAATATTTACATTTGGGATTTGGAATAAGGCACAGATTTTGATCATTAGAAAAAGGAATGACATTTTTAAGCATTTCATTAAGTTACATTTTCTTTGTGGGAAATGAGGAAATAAATTTGAATTGTCTATTTTACTTGTATCTAAACTTTGAACTTTTGTAAATATTTTCAGCTTTTACAAACGTAAGTTTATAAGTGGGCTTAGTTAACAGTTAAAAGTGTTTAGGAAGAGGTTTTTTTGGGTTTTTTTGAAAATCTAAATTTTTATATCTAGGAAACAATTCAAGAACTTTGTGTTTATATTCATCTATCAAAGAAATGGTGTTTGTTGTTTTTGGGGTTGTCTTTATTTACCAGAAGCATTTTATTTATTTATTAATTTATATATTATTATTTTATTAAATGATTTTTCTATTTTTATGATATCTTAGATCGAATAATGTTCAATCGATAAAAATGTTAATTATAATCAAAGATAAAGAATTTCTATTTAAAGTTAAATATAATAGCTACGTTATATTGATTTCTTCCTATTTACTTTGCATATAAATTAACTGAGCCCTGGAAAAAAGTGTTTTTTTTCATCATTAAAAAAGGATTATTAAATCTTGTCTTCAATAGTTAAAAAGCCTTTTTATAACTCAATATTAGCTACCCCTTAACTTTCTTTCCATAAATTCCACCTAATCAATGTCAATATGTATGATTAAAGTTTGTGTCACTTTGGTCATGTTTACATCATTTGGGTCAATTCAGATGACTTGGGTCATTTAAAGATCGTTTGGGTCATTTCTAGATTATTTGGGTCATTCATAGATCATTTGGGTCATTTCTAGATCATTTGGGTCATTTTAGTGTATAACTGTTTTGAAAAAAATATTCATTTGCTTTAAATAGTCGTTAAATACTGTAATGTCTAGGTATATGAATAAAATGGGGCACATCTTTGAATGATTAATGTAATTGGCACATGTTCATACATTTGGTTTTGTTTGTTTGTTTATTTGATTTCATTTACATTTTACATGAATTTGATTGTTTACATGTTTCTATTATAACTGTGCAATTGATGTGGTGCTGTAATTTGTATATATAAGATTTACCTGAAAGTAAGTTATCCAAAATCTCAGTCAATACTATATAGAATAAAGAGTTGGTAAACATGTAAAACATTGATCATTCTCGTTTTGTTCAGATATTAATTATAATATTTCTATAATATTTTTTCCCCCGTATCTAAGTCACAATTTATATGCATTTTTTTTAATGTTTTAAAAAGTGTAATCTTTCTTCTTGAATACCTTGTTTTAATTTCCATTCAACTATACACTGCTTAAAATGAGCTGATTTTGATTTTTTCATACATGTAGGATGGTCTTATTTTGATTTTTGAATGCCAGGTGGTAGGTTTATCTGTAAGAAAGTGTCATTTATTGTGCTTCATTTGAGAGAAATTACATGTATATATTTATAGTAATACACCGATTGACAGTTTCTGAACTGAACTAGCAGAGGACAGGCTATTCTTATCATTAGAATTGCGAGTAAAGATAACCGATTGCATACATGTATCTCACTGTATAAAACGTAAGTAAAATGGTCTGATTTGTGGTAGGTTTGACTGTAAATTTAGATACCTTTCATGCCAAACAATGTGTTGAAATATATACGGAGACGAAGCTAAAATCACAACCTTTTCATTGTTCATGGTGTAATAAATCTTAAAATCGGACATTAAATCGCCCCAAAATAGCAGTTAAAAAAATGGCTAAATTTGTATTGTTTTAGCATAAGAGATATTGATGTTACTCTAAAATAAGCCTAGGGAAACTAGCCTCGTATTTTCTCGCTCGATATACCTCAGTTATTTACGTAGTTTATGTAGAGACTGTCAATGGGTGTATTGCAATATACTAGAGTATAATAAAATACATTGACCCTGTAGCTAGTCTAAAACCACTGGTTCATCTTTTTAACATGCAGAGGAGTAAAATTATTTTTAAAGTATTTTCAATTAGTAATTTAGTGAATTAAAACAGTTTTTGAAGTCATCATTACTGCTTTGGCACCTTAAAAAAGTGAAAAACAAAACAATTTAAATAAAAAAATTTAATAATTATTGTGAAACGCTATGAAGTACACAAAAATTTGAAAATGTGAAAGTTGCAAAAAATGTGAAAATCAAAGATATCATTAATTTTTTAAGCATGTGAATTTTCAGAAAAGTGGTTTTTATTTGTTTATCTACATAGTAAACCTGAAGTTGAAAGAAGTTAAATGTGAAAAATGTGAGAATGGATTTTCTAGTTTATGTGAAATTGCATCGATTAATTGGATCTAAGAAAATATGAATAGGTTTTGTAGTTTTTTCAGTAGAATTTGAAAAGATAAACTTGTGATATTTTAAGCTTTATTGTCTCAATTTTTCACAATTTTTTGTGCATATATTATCACATGACCATATTAACCTTTGACCTATTGAAATGAATTATATATTGTAACTGGCATTAAAATTTGCTACCAGTATAGAGCCAGGCCAGCCTGAACGTCCGTGTAACAGCCTGAACGTCCGTGTAACAGCCTGAACGTCCGTGTAACAGCCTGAACGTTCGTGTAACAGCCTGAACGTCCGTGTAACAGCCTGAACGTCCGTGTAACAGCCTGAACGTTTGGTAACAGCCTGAACGTTTGGTAACAGCCTGAACGTCCGTGTAACAGCCTGAACGTCCGTGTAACAGCCTGAACGTCCGTTTAACAGTCTGACCAGGCTCTATACTGGTGGTAGCTAAAACTTCCGGTAATTTCTTATTGAAAACTCTTAAAGTGGATTAGCCCTGCTTTGAGTTATTTGGAACAGACTATTGAAAGGCTTTAAAATTACTTGGTCTGTAGTAGAAGGTCTGTGATGATACAATGAATAATTATGTTGATAGTATTAAATATTAGACATAAAAAAACCTTAAAAAAACTATACATGTATAGAAGTTGTTGGCAAGTTTGTGAAATATGATACCATATTACAAAAATTATATTCATATAGCAGGTAAAAAAAATGTTCTAGAACAAAATATTATAATTCATCAGATAAATTGGTCTTTCTAAATCACTTAGAATTTTATCAACATTATTTTTTTAAGGCACCATTTTATAAGAATAATCAAAATGATACATTTCTGTTGTTTTTATCAATACGATATTACAAATACTATTGATACACAAAATTATATTCATATAGCAGGTAATTAAACATTCTAGAACATAATATCATTATTCATCAGATAAATAGTTATTCTAAATCATTTAGAATTTTATCAGCATCTCTTTTTTAAGCAGCACTTTATAAGAATATTCAAAATGATACATTTCTGTTGTTATTATCAATATTTGAAATACTAATGGAAAATGTGGCAAGTTGTAGACCCATACCATTAGACCAATCCACTTAAACTTTGAATGGTATGTTCAAAAACTCAACTGGCAAATGTATATAATACCAATTCAGAAGGTTAAAGGTTAAATTGAATATATGGGCCAGCGAAGTATGTGCAGTGACTGACTTTATAGTTATAAATTCATAGGCTTAGTGAAATGTGTGTGAATTATAACTGAATTATCACCCACAAAATTTGATCCTTTCTTTAGAATCTTGTGTTTATCTTACTGTTTAATATAGAATTTAAAATATTTCAAACTCTCTCTATTTTCGATAATGTAAGCATCATAGAGTTATGTAGTATTTCTACATTTCGGAACTACTTTTTGGAACTTTTTTTTTCACTCCCCAAAAAGGTTCTTGATCTGTTTGAAGTATTACTACACTATTATTAATGTGTTAACACGTTTTACGTTGATTATTCATGAAATATAAAGTATTTATTTACCAGCAAGTAGTGTCATATAGAAATTATTGAATTGTTAACAAATTAGTTAATTCAAATTATTTCATCCATCTTCAATGTTTACCATTCTAAAGCATAGTAAATGTTGTGTTTAGATATACTATTTACCTTTACAGAGATCTGAAATATTTAGCTTATGTGTGCTTACTGTTTTTGTTTCACCACCAGAGGGAGCTTTGATGCTATTTTTAGAACATGATGATTTAAGCTCATTTTATTTCGTGAGCTTAGTTTCAGGAATGTGTCTGAGTTTTGTTGAATTCTATTTTAATCAGTTCAGAATATTTGTAACATTTGGCTTAATTGTAATATAAGTCAAGTTTAATACCAGTCTACAAATGTCTTATTTTGATTGGATAACTTTATCAAATGGAATTTGAATTGACCAATCAGAATTTATACAACTGTAGACTGGTTGTCAAGCTTGATTTATAGCAAGAATCCTTTGTTTCTCTAATATTTGGATATGATAGCAGTTAGTGTTACATAAATATCTGTGTTATAAAAACATTTACTGTATACTTTGACCTTTACATCTGACCTTGACATTTGACCTTTAATGATAATCGTACATAGGTCCCAAAATTGTAGAAATCGACCAGTGAATCAGTTGAAATTGCAATAAATGATGACACTCTGTCAATTGTGATTAAAATACTAGTTATAACCATTTACTTCTGACAGAAAAACCATTTCGCAACAATCAACAAGACAAAATGAAAACAAGAGTGCCTGACTGGACTAAAAGTTTTTCCCCATGAATTATCTTATAAAGGTCAAATGTTGGGTCAGTTTGTTACCATAGAGATGTATATATGTTGTTACTTGTAAAAGTTATACATGGTTATCTGTTAGTGAACATTTTCAGTTGTGACTTTGCTTTTCAGAGTTGTGTTCTAATGCTTTGATGATATTTTATGCATAAGCTTTTATTTACCTGGGGGGGGGGGGGGGGTGAAACAGCACCAGGGGATAGCATTTTACAGTGTACATGTGATAGGATAGTGATTCCATTGCTTGTAAAGAGAATACTGTATAAGTGGATAATTCCGCGTGTCGAAAAGTTAGTGAATTTAAAATTCCAGACATTTCATGAGAGGAAATACAAAATGTATAAGCGAATCATGTCAGGGTAGAACTTAATGAAAGGTCGGTTGATATTGACATGTATGCTAGAGGAAATTTTAGTTACTTTTGTCAAATTGCAAAATTCGCCAATATTTCCACATTGCTAACTTAACCACTTATACAGTAACTGTATGTAACAGATTGAATGAAAAATGATATGGAAAGAAATTTTATTATTTTAGTGAAATGATAGGGAAAGAAATTTTATTATTTTAGTGAAATGATAGGGAAAGAAATTTTATTATTTTAGTGAAATGATAGGGAAAGAAATTTAATTATTTAAGATACCCTTGTATCACCAAAAAAGTCACAATAATGACATGTTTATGAGGTTACTTTACTCTATAAAAGTTTTTACTACATACATGTGGAATTTTTAACTTGTTGCCAAGATCTTTAAAATTTTGTATAATATGTGCATGTACTACTTTTGTTAAAATTTATACACCATAATTATATAAGTTTTAACAAAAGTAGTACAGTAAATGACTAGAAGAATTTAAAAGGGAAAGCACAGATTAATATAAGGGTTGGTTTTGTTGATGTAGATAATAACTCAAAATATATGAGGAAGTTGGAGAATGTCAGAATGACAAATGATGAAGACTAGGGTTATTTTAATAACGTTTAGTGATAATTCCAGCTCACTTATAATGCTGATTTGAAGGGTGTAATTTGAATGTTAGAAAGTGTGTCACTGTAAATGTGTATTCATGTTGTTGTTGTTTTTTCCCTCTCTCAGCTTAAACTGATTGTGATATTATTTATTTGCCTATTTGATTATATTTAACACAAGGATATTTTATGGTATTATTATTTATTGAAAAGTTACAAATGTATTTCTGAGTTGTGCATATTTGTTAATGGTTTAATTATTATAGTTGATTGATAAGTTTTAATTGATTGATTGTCAATAAGTTTAATTCACCGGTTAACTGATTGTCAGTAATTTTAATTCACCTTTTCATTGATTGATTGGCAGTTAGTTTAATTCACCAGTTAATTGATTGTCAAAAGGTTTAATTAACTGGTTAATTGGTTGATTGGCAGTAATATTAATTAACTGGTTAAATGGTTGCTTGGCAGAAAGTTTAATTCACTGGTTAATTAATATGTCAGTAATTTTAATACACCAGTTAATTGATTGTCCAAAGGTTTAATTGACTGGTTCAGTGATTGATTGAATTGTCAGTAAGTTTAATTAACTGGTTAATTGATTGCTTGTCAAAAAGTTTATTTGACTGGTTAATTGATTGATTGTAAGTTTAATTCACTGGTTAATTGATTAATTGCCAGTAAGTTTAATTTGCCAGTCAATTGATTATCAGAAGATTTAATTTACTGTTTTGTTCAGGTTAATTAATTGATTGTCAATAGGTTAATTCACCAAAAAGTAAAATTCAGTTTACTTATGGTAGTTGAACTGTTTCAAAATCAATTAATTTCACTCACCAAAATGTAAAATCTAGTTTTATTAATTGTAGTTTAATGTGATTCATAAAATGATTTACGATTTATAAGATGATGTATTGAAGTTATAGGAGGTTTAATTGATTTGGTAGCAATTATGTTAATTTACCAAAATGTAAAATCAAGTTTACTTAGGACCAGGAATAATAGGCCTTCTGTTTTCTAAACATGTCATTATGTGAAAAATTATCAGGTGGGTAAAAAAATCAGTTGTGCATATTTTTGTCTGCTCTATACTTGGAAGTCTAAAGTGGGAAATTGGGATTTATTAACTTTATTCCATTGAGGTGTTTAAACTTAACTCTCAACATTAGATGTTTCATAAAATGTACTTAAAATACTAATATCAAAATGTTTTGTGACTGATGAACTTATGATTAAGAAGCAATTTAAACAAAGTTAGAAGCTATTTTAGCAAGAGGAATAAAGGAAAGTCAACTCCTACCATCTTTGGTCTGGTCGAATGTTATTATATTATTTTAAGACAGGAGGATTTATATACAGTTGTATTCAGATATTTAAACTGAAAATATCTGATGCCTTAATGTCCACTTTTTCCTAAGGGCTTCGTTTTAACACAAGTTATATGTTTAATTAAATTTGTAGACACTTTTAGGTCTTAGCTTTTTTTTAGGCCTTAGCTTTTTAAATAATGATGATATTATATTTCCAGGCTTGCTTTGATAATTTGTTTGCATTTTAACTCATCCATATCCTTGTAGGAGCTTGTAAGTAATGGTTCCAAATTTATCATTCCTCGATATTCAAAAAACGAAAGAAAAAAAACAAAAGGCATGTAAACAGCTGGACAGGTTTTGTGTAAACAGTTGGACAAGTTAAACAATTAGACAAGTTTCATGTAAACAATTAAGACAAGTTTCATGTAAACAGTAGAAGTTTCATGTAATTATTAAAGACAAGTTTCATGTAAACAATTAAGACAAGTTTCATGTAAACCGTGATTGGTGTCGTGCCATTTATGCGCATGCGCACATGCTACGAAAAACATTAATCGATGGCGGAAGGCAACAATTTCAGTTCATGAAAAAATATGTGTATTAAGCGCTAATTTATGGGCATCTGCACAAAATACTCAAGAAATAATGACAGGTTAGTCTTATTTCTTTCTTATGTATGTAAATTTTTACTAGATCATGCTTTCAATGGCGTAAATCAGGTTGGATATATTCCACTCTGGATGAATGAGATTTACAAAATGGCGGAAGTTTGTTTGAAACGAGTGAACACGTATAAAATCTGCAGAGTCATCAGGCTTAAACCACTCAAAGAAAACTGACTAAACTTGCACAAATCGGTTTAAAATAAATTAAAGTATGTTGTGAAGGTACTTTCAACACTCCTTTATCATCCTTTAATATATGTACCTGATGTAAACAGTTGGACTAGTTTCATGTAAATCAATGGAAAGTTTCATGTAAACATTTGGACATGTTTCATATAAACAATTAGACAAGTTTCTTGTAAACAGTTGGACCATTTTTATAAAAAAAAAAAAGACAAGTTTCATGTAAACAGTTGGACAAGTTTCATGTAAAAAATAGATAAGTTTCATGTGTTTCATGTAAAAAATTGGAAAAGTTTCATGTAAACGACTTGAAAAGTGTATTTTATAAAAGCAGGGGTGAAATAGTGAATGTACTATCTCAGTTTTCTTGATGGTTTATATAATAACATGTAACATAAAGTTGTTGTACCCTGTTGTCATGTAATTATGATAATTCTGAGTCCTATTTTTAGCTATGTTACTATTTATAGCATTTCCTATATGTTTCTGAAAATAACTACACAACTGTTGACGGCTATTTGTTTGATGTACATTTCATTTATGCTATAGAAATAGGTGACAAATTCCATTTTACTTCAGACAAATTTACTAAGATTGACATAATTATGTGTATGTTACAAGTCAAGGTTCAGGACTTTACTGTTATTAGATGATCTTTGTGTTCATCTATTCTCTGTCATTTCCTGATCTTTGAGTTCATCTCTTTTCTGCCATTAGCTAAACTTTGAGTCTACCACTTCTCTGCCATTAGCTGATCTTTGAGTTCATCTCTTTCCTGCCATTAGCTGAACTTTGAGTCAACCACTTCTCTGCCATTAGCTGATCTTTGAGTTCACATGAGGTTACCTTCGAATTAATCCTTTTCCTGCCATTATATTATCTTTGAGTTCATAACTTCTCTGCCATTAGATGATCTTTGAGTTAATCACTTCTCTTCCATTAGCTGATCTTTGAGTTCTTTAAGTTACAACAGTAATGTCCTGAACCCTTGAAATGTTGTCTTAAATGATGTATTTATTTTGTTTCTTTGTTTTTTGGAGAGAAACTCTAGTCATAAGGATGCTTTGTACAAAAAGCTGTATTTTGTTCTTCAATAAAGTATACATCATCTTTATATACAATGTTTTGTTGTTATTTTTTCTCTGTTTTATAAACTGGGACTTAGAATTATGTTAAGTCCAAGTTAACGTAAGTCCCAGATTTGAACAAAGTGTCAGTTTAAACTTGGACATAACACAACATAAATGTATATCCTGACAAGCAAGTACTGACTAGGTAAGCAGTCTTATTTTGGTGTCAATTTGATAGCCCATCAATAAAAGATAATAGTGTTGTAATTCCTATATAAATGCTGTTATAAAAAAAATTACATGAATAATTTTTCATAACATCATGTTGAGGCATTTTAGATACATAAGGACTGTTAAAATCTTCCAGACCTTGACAAAAAATAAATGTGATGCTAATTTCTTATTACATGGCACACAGATTATTTAAGGACTGAATTTCATGTTACTTTGCAGACAGATTATTCTAGGACAGACTCTCATGGTACTTGGCATACAGATTAATCTAGGATAGACTCTTGTGATACTTGGCATACAGATTAATCTAGAACAAGACTCATAGTACTTGGCATACAGATTAATCTAGGACAGACTCTCATGGTACTTGGCATACAGATTAATCTAGAACATACTCTCATGGTACTTGGCATACAGATTCGTCTAGGACAATCTCTTGTGGCATTTGACATATAGATTAATCTAGGATAGACTCATGGTACTTGGCAAGCAGATTAATCTAGAACACTCTCATGCTACTTGGCATACATTTTATTCTTTAACAGACTCTCCTGTTACTTGGCATACAAAATATTCTAGGACATACTCATGGTACTTGGCAAACAAATTAAACTAGGAGAGATTATCATTGTACTTGGCATACAAAATATTCTAGGACATACTCATGGTACTTGGTAAACAGATAAATCTTGAACACACTTTCATGAAACTTTGCATACTGATCAATCTAGGACAGAACCTCATGTTAGTTGGTATACAGATTAAGCTAGGACACACTCTTGTGGTACTTGGCAAACAGATAAATCTAGGACAGACTCCCATGATATCTGATATAAAGATTATTCTAGGACAAATACTGTTTTTCCAGTTTTAATTCTATATGTACCACTTGCCCCTCACCGCTGTGGGTTCAAATCCCGACAGGGACTTTGGATTCTTTCATGTGAGGAAGCTATCCAGCTAGCTTACGGAACGCCAGTTGTTCTACTCAGGTACTCGTTTGTGCTTGAAATAATGCACGGAAGGGCACCTGAGGTCTTCCTCCACCAGTAAAGCTGGAGTGTCGCGATATGACCTATACTGTGTTGATGTGACGTAAAACCCAAAACAAAAATAAACAAAAAATCTATATGTAATATTCTGTCTCATGTGGAAACAGTCTGTTATAAAAGCCTTTGATGTATCCATTCCTGTAATTCAGTGAAAATTAACTAATACAGTTTCATCATCTCTTTCCCATTCATAAAATTATGATGAAAAACAAAACTAAAAACTTAAATTTCAATCATTTAATCTAATGAACAAAAATGAACATAATATGTGATTATACAATGTAGATTTAGGGGTTTTGTACCTAAAAATAATAAATAATACATATATACTAAACAATATACAAATAAATCAATAATTCTGTAGCACATGTTCTTCAATCTGTTTTTAAAAAAAAATATTAACAAAGGAAAATAATAACAGATAAAAGGGAGATAACATGGAAAATATACATAAAGGGAGATAATTTGAAAATAAAACGAGGTAGAGTTATCTTTCTTCAGTTCTGCACTAGTATAATTTCTTTACTGATTAGATAAATGACTTTAAATTAAGTGTATGTAATATAATTTCAGACTTATTTGGTATTCATAAAGAGAAGTGGACTATATAGAGACCATACCATACTTGCTCTCAAAATTATACTATGTCACATTAACCATGATTTTTAGTTTATACAAATTTATTTTAGTTTGATTGTGTAAAAAGCTATATTATATTAGCTTATTGAAACACTCTCAAATCTGTTTCTGGAACCAACCAGTTCTAAGCAATGAGTGTAGAGATTCTTGCTCAGGGAAACAACGCCTTGCCCCTGAAGGGGGGTTTGAACTCACACTGCAAGCAACCCTTAGATCACTATTCTGACGTGTTAATCACGCAACTGTGACAATGGCTTTTATAACTTTCTGGTGGGATTTAAACTAATAGCAGAAGTGAGTACGGGACAAATAATTTCAAATTGAGGGACTTTTACATATCATTCATACAGAGTTTTCTTCATTAACAGACTGAAAAATCTGTAATTAATAGCACCTTTGAGTGGTAACTTAAGTTAATCAATCAAGAAAAAAAATCAGAAAGAATTATCAAATAAACAAAATATACAACTATATTGCATTGAAAACCTTCCAGGGATTTGGATGAGTTACAGTGTTACATGTGATAAACCATGATTTACAAGAATATTTATGACATTCTATATATACATGTATACAACATCAAATGGCAAAATGTGAGATAATCTCATTTCTGAATCAACTTAAAATGATGAATAATTAAGTTAATGATGACGATAGCAGTGGTAAGGATGATGATGATGATGGTGCGTTGATAATAATGTTGTTGTTGTTGTTATTATTGATGGTGATGATGATGATGAAAATGTTGATGATGGTGGTGATTGTTATGATGGTGAGATGATAATAATGTTGTTGTTATTGATGATGATGATGATAAAAATGTTGTTGATGATGGTGGTGATAGATATGATGATGATGATGATAACATTGTTGTTGATTAATGATGATGATGCTAATGAACAAAAGGATTAAAACGGAGATGAGATCGATAATATAAATGAAATGAAAACAATCGGGAGGTTGTGTTTTTTTGTGTGGATAAAATGGAATCTAGGGACATGGTAATGATAATTTCTATAATCTCATAATGATTATACATGACAACAGAAGCTCTTTAGCATAATATAAAACTCTATAAATTTACATTCAAACCCTTAACCTGTTGAATATGCTTTATGAATATTCCCTGTATTGAATTGAGAACAATCCATTAAAAGATAAAAGGGACTCCACTGAGTTTTTTTTGACATGACAGCACTGGAAATTTTTTTTCTCCGAGATTTATGATTATTTTTGATGAAGGTCTAGACCAATTATAACTTGTGTGCAAAATTTCAGATAATTCACTCTCTCTGTTTTTCCTAAAAATATATTCCATTTCAATAAATTGAGAAAAATTACTCAAACACTTTTCACTGAAATTGGGCTAAGAATAGCACATAAATATGATTTTCAATTTATTTTTGAGTCTATTTTCTTATTTATCTTTTGCATAATCTTCTTTTTAAAGGGTCCCAGTTGATCTGTGTAAGAATTCAAATTCACCGATGTGCCGGAACTTTTTCAGACTGCAATGATGTACCGGAACTTTGTCAGACTGTGTTGATGTTCAGTCTGGTCTAGCTCTAGACTGGTAAACAAATCCCCTTTTTTGGTTCCAGCAGGATAAGGGTTAATACATCACAATAATTAATGAGGCTGAACACAATAGTTTCTATATAATGATATATCAATGAGATTTAGGCCATTAAATACTTCCTGAAAATATCAGCAAAACATTCATGCACAATAATTATACAATTATTCCACAAAAAAAAATAGTTCTCCAATTTCAAATGAGTTATCTGGTCAATAAAGTTCAGCAGCGAAAATACGAGCACCATATTCTTGTTTCACCACTGCAGACAGCATCTTGGCTACATAAACTTTTTTTCTTGAAAAGCACTATAAGTAAACAAAGACAAAAAATAACAGACAGACTAACAAACAAACAAACAAAATGATTTATGAAATATAAATAATCTGCTTTGGTACACTGAGTATATTGTTCACTACACATAGACACTGGTCATTTACAGTGTTAACAAAATAATGCACCACAAAAATTGGCTGGTTATTCTTTTGTTTTGTGTCTTTTTAAAAATTTAAAGATTATATCAAGTTTCATCTTGAATTTAAGCTGAATGTTACTGACATTTTAATGGCAACATAAATGTAATTGCATAAATCATTAAAAAAAGAAAATAGAAAAAAAAAATCTAAATCAAGGGAAGTAACTAATACATTTTATTATGTACTTATTTTTGTGTCAATCTGGATTACTTCCCTTTGTATCATTGGTTGGGCTGTTTCCTCCCCATTTCATTAACTATTTCATAAAGAAAAATACAAGGAACTCTTTTTTTTGTAGACATATATATAACTATAGAATATTTTCATATATTTAACTTTTATCAAAATTCAATGAACTTTAAGATTAAGCAAACTTGACACTTTCTCAAAATTTCAAAAGAAAGGAGTCATAAAATTGTAAATTTAACTTGGTCATATCATAAATCATCTTTCCATAACAAAAATGCTAATCTAATAACCATTTTACATAAACAGAATATAAATCATAAAATGTGTAAAAAAACGATTACAAAACTGTGTCTAAAGAGAATCATTTTTCATAGAAATACAAGTTTATCAAGGCATTCTTTAGTCTAATCAATGCTGTCATACAGTTATTAAATTACAGCACGATTGAAAACAGTTGTACAACATCTTTCTCCCCCCTCCTCTCCTATGCCCTAACCCCACCCACCCAAGCAATGTGATTTTGTTTACCTTTTTTGCACTATTCACAAACTATTTTAACATTATAACATAACATAATGTATGTGAGACTTTTCAATTACTTCACCTCTCAACTGTTCTTTATTTTCACAAACCAAAAATCACAAAAATAAGAATTGTTCATGTTAGAAAATTACACTAATGTATTGTTGTTGTTTTTTTTTCAAATGTGATCAAAGATTTATACAGACTGACACATCAAATAGCCCACTAAGTCTTGTATAAAATACCGCCAGCGAGCGGGATATAATATTCAACGGCTTAGCGGGAAAGGTTTTGTAACTCCATCTCTATGTCATATGACTGCTTAGTGCGAAAGGGTTGTAACTCCATCTTTATGTCATATGGGTTATGACCCTTTTTGCACTAAGCCCTCAATAAACTGTCTATTATCAACTCTATCCTGTTTTAACAGCACAGCTTTTAAATACTTTTGTATGATATCAAAAATTCATTAATAAAAAACGATTCATTGTAAAAAATCATGTTCGAACACAAGACTTTTTAGTATGTTGAACGTATAAAAGTCTGAAGTTCAATTTCCTTCCTGTCTCTATGCCATGACACAGATCAAGGCCTTTCCTTCGATGACTTCATCCTCGACTTTACGACTAGACGTGGCTCGCTCGGCACCGACGGACAGGATTGAACACACAAATACCATAATCACGGCAAAGATGCACAGGTAGAAGGACCAGCCTGAAAGTATTAGAGAATGTTCTCGTTGAAATACGTAGTGCACAAAATTCTTATTTCAATTTCAACACAGAAGCACACTCTAGAAATTTGATTTGACCTTTTTTTGCTTAAAAGTTTTTAAAGCTACTGTAAAATTGACCTTTTTTTGCTTGAAAGTTTTTAAAGCTACTGTAAAATCATTTTTATTTGTGGGGAACTAATTTTTATGATTTTCGTGGATGGGTCAATCCATGAATTTAAGATCGAATGAAATTTCATTTTGTCTGCTGTAAAATTATTTTGCATCACATCATTTACATTTTACCTAATGGAAAAATAAACAAGTCACTATTTAAAGTACCCATGAAAATGTTCTTCATGACAAAACAATAATTACAAAAATTAAGTGAGTTAACGTTATATCTTTTGAAATGTTTTATAACATTGAAGAAACAAACAAAAATAACGCAAAAATAAAGTTATAAATACTGCACATTACATGTGAATTATTTATTGAATCTTGAATCTTTTTACTTTTCTTAAAATCATAGTACATTTTTCTCGCAAGTTTGAAATATTCTGGCTAACCTGGAGACGTGCAGCTTTAAGGTTTAAACAAAAGGTCATTGATTTTCGTCTGACTACAAAATTATGATAATAACATTTGTATGTATTGGTAATTAGCAAGCCTTTGTACACCTTCTCACAATATATAACCAATAAATTTCCTTATAATTAATTCATTGTCACAACCATTATGACCATTGTGCTCATTGAATATTCATATTATATTAAACAGTGTGTGAAAATTGTGAATCACCATGAATTATTAATTTTCAATAATTATGAAATGTGCCCCATGTGTAAGTTAAATGTGTATTGAACTGCACTGAAATTAAATCATATCTGTCAACCAGATTGTATAAATCGTTTCATCAGAATATCTTTATGTGGCATGGTTTTATCATAGAAACAAGGTTTATCATAGTAAAATGGTTTATCACAGTAAAATGGTTTTTCATAATAAAATGGTGTACTGTAATATAATGGGTTATCATAGTAAACATTTTTATCAAAGTAAAAAGGTTAATCATAGCAAAATGTTTTTTATCACAGCAAAATGGTTTATGATAGTAAAATGGTCTATCATAGTTAGATGGTTTATCATAGTAAAAAAAGGGTTTATCAGAGTAAAGTAAAGGTTCAAAATATAAAGGTTTATCATATGAAAATGGTTTATGATAGTAAAATGGTCTTTCTTTAAAAGATAGTTTACCATGGTAAAATTGTCTATCATAGTAAAATGGTTTATCACAGGAAAATGTTTATCAAAATATTAAGGTTTATCATATCAAAATGCTTTATGACAGTAAAATGGTCTATCATAGTAAGATGGTTTATCATTGCAAAAATAGTTTTAGAAAGTAAAATGGTCTATCATAGTAAGATGGTTTATAAATGGTCAATCATAGCAAAATGGTTTATCATAGTCAGATGGTTTATCATAGTTAAAATGGTTTATCATAGTAAAATGGTTTATCATAATATAATGGTTTATCATAGCAAAATGGTTAAGCATAGCAAAAAAGTTTATCACAGCAAAATATTATTAAAATGTAATGGTTTATAGTAAAATTGTTTCATATCACAGTGTACAATAATTTTTGTCCGCTCTAGATAAGTTTGTGTGAAGTGGGGGTTAATGGGGTGGTGCATACGTCTGCCACCATCATAGAACCAGGCTAGCTTGTATTTATAATCCCTCTGACCAAGCAACTTTTCTGTGGTTATCATAATTTTTGTATTTTGATATTGAAATCCCTTACATTTTAAATCATACATGTGAACTCTCACACTTATAGTGGGAGACTCCCACTTTCTGCAGCAATATTTTCAAAGATTTTTCTTAATATAAGGGGTATTTTCACAAATTAAAGAAAAATCTCCCTATTTTTTATTTCAGAACTTCCTTCTTTGTTTATTGCAAATTCTAAAATCTCCCTCTTTTTGAAGAAAATTCTCCCACTTGATCATCAAAAAAAATTCACATGTATGCTTTAAATGGACTGTTCCAAATTCAAGGCAAGTCAGATCCATAACAAAAACTTCAGCAGGTTAAAATTAACCCTTAAACTGCTGGAACCGAAAACATTAAGCCTTTGCCACCAGTATAGAGCCAGGTCATCCGTGCAGTCTGACCTGGCTCTATACTGTTGGCTGACAAACTTTAAATATTCAAATTGATATCCCTAAAATCGATAATGGACAGTCCCAAAAATGGAAGTGGGACAAGTCCATTTAAAATATTCAGCATGTTAAGGGGAAAATTTAACATCAGAAATATTTTTCCTTAATAATAAAAAATATCCAACAATTTTTTATTTTAACATTAGCAATTTTGTTGAATACTTGACAGATGTCAAATCAAATTATATTGTCATATTACATTGTATAACAAAGTGTCAGAAATGTGTCACAAGCTGGTATAACAATGTATATATAAACATAATAATTGTTACATACAATGAAAAACATTTAAACTTTTACAGTCTGACGTAACCTTATACATTATTGTTTTGAAACATAATTAATTTCCTTCACTGCTGTGGGTTTGAATCCCGACAGGGACTTTGGATTCTTTCAGGTCCGGAAGCTATTCAGCTAGTTTATATAACATTGGTGGTTCTTACTCAGTTGCCTGTTTGAGCCTGAAATAATGCACAAACGCACACCTGAGGTCTTCCTCCAACAGTAAAGCTGGAACATTGCCATATGACATATACTGTGTCAGTGTAATGTAATACCCAATCTAACATCTATAAATTAAATCTATCAAGGATTTACTACCAGCTTCCAATTTCCTTTAAGCTATTCTTTTAAGAAATAATATACATTAACCCTTATTTTTTTCTACATCTTTCATGCCCTTCATGGACCTTTTACCAAAACAACATTTTCAAAAAGAAACCATTAACCCAGTTGGTGCAGTCCCTTTTTAATGGAAAGCAGTACAGTTTAAAGATTTTTGAAGTGGGCCTTTAACTAGTGCAGCATATTCAAAACAGAGGCTGTATGGGCCTTTAATCCTTACCCAGTTTGCACATATCCATGTTATACGCTGCAGATTGTTCTCCACAATAAAACTTCACTTTCTCTGATGACCATCCAACAGGATATAACAATAGGCCAATCACACAAAATAAACCTGAAATATAGTTTTAACAGGATATAACAATAGGCCGATCACACAAAATAAACCTGAAATATAGATTTAACAGGACATAACAATAGGCCGATCACACAAACCTGAAATAATTAAAACAGTTGTATATATTTTTAACAGGACGATACAAAATCATCATAAATGGGCACCTGAAATCTTCCATTAACCTATTTGTAATTCTGGACAGTTACAGTTCTTAAATGTGATATACAACTTAACTAGTGACAATAATATTATCATAATGAACACAGTGAATGACTTTTATTAATCAACCTAATTATACTAACATCTCATAAACTTGACTGTCCAAAGGTGACATGACCTTACTTACTTACTTACTTTACATTGATAAAAACTGTTTCATCAGCAAAATTTAAATCAGTTAAATGATACAAAATGTGACAGAAAAACATTTCAACTTTTAGTTAGAGTGATACATGTAGTTCACTAATTTAAATGATTTTTTAGGAGGATGGAGAATTTATTTAAGGGCCCCTCTGTGAATTCATTTTGGCAAATTGTGATGTTGTGGGCATTGACATCTGAGGTGGATTGAAAACATCAAGTTTAAAACAATACAAGCTTTGTCTCAGTAACTTTGTGATATAGCACTTAAACTGATAAGCCTAAATGTCAGTGACATGTGACTGAATAATGCTGGATAGTTTTTGAGCTGATAAGCCTAAATGTCAGTGACATGTGACCAAATATTTCGTGTCAGGAATACTTCCTAACAAGTTCAATAGATTGTCATCTGCTGCTGGTATAGGCTGTCTTGGAGAATGCTACATTAACGAAGTGTTTTCTAAATACAGCAATGTTGTAGGTGAAATAACAGAAGAAGCAAGTGATCTGGCAATAAAGTCAGAAATACAATCAAATGCAGGAGAGGAATTTATTGACATTTTGACTGATGCACGACATCAGGCACAAGAAAGAATTTATACCACACAGATGTTATGTATATAGGAGCAAATACACACCAAGTCCTTAATACTGTACATGTATACAATAAAAGATTCACAGTCATCTCAAAAAGATGAACTAATTGGAACCCAAAAATTATATGATTTTTTTGATCGGTATATATACAAAGACAAAAGCATGCAAGTAAGACTACATTACCATGACAAAAATGGAAGTGTTAACGAATTTATCAAAACAGAACGCAGTGGAACAACATCAACGAATGATACATGTACCTGGCATGGAACAAAAAAAACTCACAAAACAAGTCAAAACTGGTTGTTCAGGTCCAAAATATAAAGAAGGTTCAACTTGGCACCAAGAATTATCACACAAAGCTGCCATCATCAAAACACATGTCTACTGGGCCATGAAAAACTGTGATGGAAATGAAGAAAACCTAAAAACTAGCATACTAAACATTGTTGTGATTGTTATAGTTAGATGTGTCTGCTTCAGCTATTTTTAGATATACTACTCACTGATAAAACAATGAAGAGTTGCATCTGATGTTAGGGGTTGTCTTAACTTTTCTTATTTACATATTAATTACATATACAACAAGAACTGTCACAGGAGACAGCGAAGCTAGACTAATAAAATACTGGACGCAGTAAGGAGGACAAAACTATGAAAGAAAAATCAATTATGTATAATAATGTATTAAGTTATAGTAAAAAAATAACATTTGTTAAAATAAATTCCAAGATCAAGGGGAATAATTCTAGAAATAGTCATGCTAGAGTTATGGACCTTGTCACACAACATTTGTGTAATGATAAGAAATATATGTTTGAAGTTTGAAGTAGATACCTTAAAAAGTAAAGAAGTTATTATATTTCTTAAAGAAAATCCTAAGTTCAAAGAGAGATAAATCTGTAAATATTGCTTCAAGAGTTATGAACATTGTCACATTAAATGTAATTGATGATAAGGAATAAGTATTTGAAGTTTGAGGTAGATACCTTTAAAAATAAAAAAGTTATAATAAAAAATAACATTTTTCTAGTAAAAAAATATAAGTTTATGGGGAGATAATTCTTGCAATATTGGTGCTAGAGTTATGACCCTTGTCACATAAGATGTGGATGATGATAACGTAAATATATTTGAAGTATGAAGTTGATCCCTTTAGAAATAAATAAGTAACAGTAAAAAATAATATTTTTTATGGAAAATTCTAAGTTCAAAGGGAGATAAATCTGAAAATATTGGTGCTAGAGTTATGAACCTTGTCACATAAGATGGGGATGATGATAACGTAAATATATTTGAAGTATGAGGTTGATCCCTTAAGAAATAAAGAAGTAACACTGTAAGAAATAGCATTTTTTGAGAAAAATTCTAAGTTCAAGGGGAGATAAATCTGAAAATATTGGTGCTAGAGTTATGAACCTTGTCACGTAAGCTGTGGTTGATGATAAGGAACATATATTTGAAGTTTGAAGTTGATACCTTAAGAAATGACAAAGTTATAGTGAAAAATATTTTACTGCACCAAAACTTTAATCTAAAATCTGGACGCGGACGCAGACGCCGACGCCGGGGCGAGTAGGACAGCTCTCCATATACTTCGTATAGTCGAGCTAAAAACTGATTTCATTCCATAAGGGGCCTTGCGCTTCGGCGCAGACTCCAACAACAAATTTATGCATGTGCTTATCTCACCCTTTTACAAATCGGTATGCCTGCATGTTCTCAGCATTTGAACTACTAGGGATGTCCAGAAAGTTCATATACATGTACTTCTTCTTTTTTACTCTAAAACAATACATTCCATTGTTCTCAGCATTAAATCTACAAGGGATGTCCGGAAAGTTCATATACTTCTTCTTTTTTACTCTTGAACAATACATACCTTGTACAAATTTTGCAAGCAAAAATAAACAAATGTTGCGAAGACATTTACACAAAATTACTGACTTGAGATTAACATTTGTATTTTAAAAGTATTTACATAAAACATATGAGCCGCATCATGACAAAACCAAAATAGTGGGTTTGCGACCAGCATGGATTCAGACTAGCCTGCGCATCCGCGCAGTCTGATCAGGATCCATGCTGTTCACTATCAGTTTCTCTACTTGTACAGGGTTTGTAAGCCAACAGCATGGATCCTGATCAGACGGCGCAGATGCGCAGGCTGGTCTGGATCCATGCTGGTGGCAAACGCATTATGTTGGTTTTGTCATGACACGGCTCATATATACATCGTCAGGGAGCACTTTGACATCAACATCATGTTGCCAAGGTGATTGGTGCCTTGCGAATATTACTTTTATAATGTATTTTAATTAAGAAATATGTAGCAAATAAATACTTTAGCAAAATTTTCAATCATCTTATTGATATGACTGCTTTTAATATTTATTCATAGCATTCATTGTCTACAAACTTTCTCGACAGCCCTTGTTCAGAGTGCCCCTTCCTATTCTGGGATATTGTTATCCGGCAATTATACCTTTCACTTGAAAACATATTGTGACTTAAAGTGAAGTACAAAAAATATATTGGAGATAAAGCCTGGTGTAAATATTGGAGTGGTTTATAATCTTTATGAAAACTGAAATAAGATCTACATTAAAAGAAAATAAAAAGAGACTGAAAATAATAACAATAAAATTAAAATGGATAAATCCTCTGGTGAAAGCAAGCAAAATGCAGAAACTCTGTCAAAGCAGCAGAGTGAGCAGACGACAAAGAAATCGGAGACTCCTTCTTTTGTAGATGATGATGATTATCCAAGTTTTGAAAGACCTGAAAGACCGCATATAGATGATATAAGGAATCTTGAAGTGAACCGCCCAGCCCAGCCAGCTCCTGCTCCCCCTGATGCCCTTGACAACTAAATTGAAAACTCAAAATTCTAGATGTGATAGGGCTGTCGTTGATGGAAAATTTCGTATCCATACATCGACAGACAAATGTAGACGATATATATTGATATATCGACTTTGACAATAGATACAATTAAATACATTTAAACATGTGTTACAAATTGGGATCATGGTGTTATGCATGTTTGTATTATACATTACAAATACTACAAACTAACAGAAAGTGTTTTTTTTCTGTTCTTTTTCTCACTGACACTTGAAAACAGAGTTTAAGTTAGCCATTTAAACTTGAAAAAGTGAATTCACTTATAAGGCAAAAAATAAAGGTATACAAATTTTAGCTTGTATCGATATTCAAAAATGTGTATCGATATTGTATCAGATGATGGATATTGATGATATATCGATATTGCAATAATCAATGAAAACTAGGTGTGACATAGATGACATACCGTAGAATTCCTAATAAATGCCCCTGCCCTAATAAAGGCCCCCCAGGCTTTTTGATATGGAAAAAATCTACTCATCTGTGCTGAACTCATGAGTATATCCATAATTTTATTCAAATCATTCAGAATCCATTTTATTTTAAAGTAAACACAAAAATGTATCATATGAACTTTAAAACCTTAACAATTTTTGATGCTCTTACCAACACTTGCTTACACTAAATGTATTTACAATGATTTTTGGATTTAGGAAAAAGTGTTTTAATAATAGCCCCCCTTTTGGAAAATGTTTAGCCCCCGGGGGCATTTAATAGGAATTTTACGGTAGATGACATAGGAAATATCAATTTCAAGGAACAAGACAAATATACAAGACAATATACAAAACCAACATAATGGGTTTGCGACCAGCATGGATCCAGACCAGCCTGATCAGTTTCTCTACTTGTAATAGAGTTGGTAAGCGAACAACATGGATCCTGATCAGACTGCGCGGATGCGCAGGCTGGTCTGGATCAATGCTGGTCGCAAACGCATTATGTTGGTTTTGTCATGACGCGGCTCATATAATTCTAGTTCCTAAGGAACAAAAGTGATTCATAGTATTCTACTATTCATCAATAATAAGGAGTTAAAGTAAAATAATGTTATTGTTTTGCATAATAATCTTGTTTCCTATACTAGTATTCATCAAACAAAACTTGATTAGTTTCAATGTAACCTGAATTTTACTTTTTTATTGTTTTAAAACCTTAATATCATATTCATTCTATAAACTCCTTAAACCATTTGTCTATTTTTACATAATTGTATTCTTTTATTCCATTAAATTTGATTCTGGGGTGGGGGGAGGGGGGAGGCCCCCCCCCCCCCCATCAAAGATGAAAAGTAGCCATATTTCCTTGACACACATTGGTATGTTCTTAAACTCAACCCTCACAAAAATGTTGATGTCATACAATCATAAACCTATAAATAACTGCCCCAAAAATAGCGCAAAATCATAAATCATATTGCTATTTATATATAGCATTTTATAACAAGTGTTTACTGCAAAGAT
Organism: Ruditapes philippinarum; assembly: GCF_026571515.1. NCBI lineage: Eukaryota > Metazoa > Mollusca > Bivalvia > Venerida > Veneridae > Ruditapes > Ruditapes philippinarum. The sequence goes on from NW_026860587.1 coordinate 152,996, forward strand.
TTATTTCCTCTGAAAAACAGAGCAGTTTACCTGGAACATAGTCAACAATCTGCCAGAAAATTACGAAAATCTAGCAAACTAGTTCGTTCAAATATTTCATTGAATTTACAACCAACAGGTGCAATTCTTTCAAAATATATAAAAAATATGTTGGTGCCATTATTCTTTGCAAAATTAGATTTTAAACAGATTTTTTTTTGATTGATTTTTAAACTTGTGTACATTATTGGGTATAAATACATATATAAAATATATATTGAGTATTAACCATCAGGTATCTGATGAATATTCAGTTTATTGCTGCAACAAATTGTATTATATGTATGGCCAGATATCATATTCAGACCTGGATCAAGGAGTTTTTACCACTGAGGGCTGCAAAATTTTAACAAGAGGTAATGCATTCTCTACAAAAGGGAAGTTGACATTTTTACTATTTTTCAAGAGGAGGTAAAAAGTTTCTTATAAAAAATAACAAGCAAAAGGGACTTTGGAGTCTTCTTTGTTCTTCTGGTTTCTATGCTAATTGAAATTGTCCATTGATTATCTCAAAGTCTGAGAAAAATTGTCAAGGAAAAATTTCGCCTCCCCTAAGGATCGAACCCTTGACCTCTGGATTTACTAATCAGATGGCCTCTCTCTTGAGCTTAAAGCAGGTGGACAACTAAAACAAGTAAACAATGATCATACATGGCTTTAAACATATGGCTTTAGGTTGTAGCAGGAGCTATTTTGCATTAAGAATCCTACAAACGGAGAAATGATGGTGGTTTCGGGAAAATGTTTTATTTTTCAAGAAAATTCGGAGAAATGATGGTGGTTTCGGGAAAATGTTTTATTTTTCAAGAAAATTCGGAGAAATGGTGGTGGTTTCGGGAAAATGTTTTATTTTTCAAGAAAATTCGGAGAAATGGTGGTGGTTTCGGGAAAATGTTTTATTTTCAAGAAAATTCGGAGAAATGATGGTGGTTTCGGGAAAATGTTTTATTTTTCAAGAAAATTCGGAGAAATGATGGTGGTTTTCGGGAAAATGTTTTATTTTTCAAGAAAATTCGGAGAAATGATGGTGGTTTCGGGAAAATGTTTTATTTTTCAAGAAAATTCGGAGAAATGGTGGTGGTTTCGGGAAAATGTTTTATTTTTCAAGAAAATTCGGAGAAATGGTGGTGGTTTCGGGAAAATGTTTTATTTTTCAAGAAAATTCGGAGAAATGGTGGTGGTTTCGGGAAAATGTTTTATTTTCAAGAAAATTCGGAGAAATGGTGGTGGTTTCGGGAAAATGTTTTATTTTCAAGAAAATTCGGAGAAATGGTGGTGGTTTCGGGAAAATGTTTTATTTTCAAGAAAATTCGGAGAAATGGTGGTGGTTTCGGGAAAATGTTTTATTTTCAAGAAAATTCGGAGAAATGGTGGTGGTTTCGGGAAAATGTTTTATTTTTCAAAAAATTCGGAGAAATGGTGGTGGTTTCGGGAAAATGTTTTATTTTTCAAGAAAATTCGGAGAATGGTGGTGGTTTCGGGAAAATGTTTTATTTTTCAAGAAAAATTCGGAGAAATGGTGGTGGTTTCGGGAAAATGTTTTATTTTTCAAGAAAATTCGGAGAAATGGTGGTGGTTTCGGGAAAATGTTTTATTTTCTAGAAAATTCGGAGAAATGGTGGTGGTTTCGGGAAAATGTTTTATTTTCAAGAAAATTCGGAGAAATGATGGTGGTTTCGGGAAAATGTTTTATTTTCAAGAAAATTAGGCTTTGTATGCTTTTAGAACACTGACTGGAGTGAGGCCAAGGAAATGTGGGCCTTACGAGACTTGTTTTTTTTTTAATTGGGCCAGCATGATGTGTTATAAATTGCTGTGAATATAAGCCTTCAAAATAGCTATTGTAGCTTCTAATTCAGATAGGAAAAACTAGATTTTAGGTGACGGTGCTTTTCAGAAAATGGTATTTTCCGTATGAAAATATATAAACTTTAATATAATAATGCATTCAATAGAACCATATTAAACTATTATTACCTGCAATACTTTGTATTAGCCCCGACACGTTAAATATGCTTTTTCCGCACATAGACTGTACACATATGCTCATTACTGACGCCCCCATGGTATACACGAGTAAAACAGATCCAACACAGAAAAACACGAACGACGCCTTCCATGCATCTGGAAACTGTGAATTTGGCATCGCAAAGTCTCTAACAAAAGTCGCACAATTTTCTCTTTTTAGAATATTTTGGAATTTATGAAGTCTCGTGCAGCGATTAATAATTCCGATAGTTGGTTTAAACATGTCCTTACTTCCGTCAGAGACCGTGTTGTTATCTATGTCTTTTAACGTTAAAAGTCCAGTTTTACGTTCGAAACCTATCATCCATTGTGGTGACATGACGGAGGCGATCATTATCTGGGTCGTTGCTATGGTGAGTAACGTCCAGAAAATGGACCGACACGTTATGATTACTTGGCACATCTTTTACCTGAAAGTAGAAAAAATGCAAAGTTTAAGAGTAATTTCTCATTTTCTAGTCAGGTACTTTCAAACATCTAAACAACTGTCCATGATTAACTGTTTATCATACAAGAAGTCTTCTATAAAAACTTTATATCTATATCCAAATCTATATTATAATTAACTTGCATGATCTTATATCAGTGGTGTGGTGGTGGAAATAACGGAAATAACGCACTTTGAATTCACCAGAGCACAGCTCACTCACCACATCATTCCTGGGCAGGCTAAGCGGTCAAGCAGTTTACCAGCACTAGATGCAAGGTACTGATAACTTCTGTACATACCAGAGCAGAAGTACAGTGTGAATTAATAATCGTAGAAAGGATTTCATGATCAATCACCAAAAAAGTGACATGCACTGTCCGAGAATCGAACCAGGGCAGTCTGATTTACAGTCAAATTTGTATCACTTCATTAATTTTTTTTCAAAATTTGCTTACCGTAAATAAATCACTAAAAAAGTGATCATATTATAACCTTGGACCCTTTAAGAATTTAATATGACGTATAATATTAATTTACTGTACATTATAAGTATTTTCAAACTCTTTTACAAAGCAGTCGCTTCCCTCATTCTGTTACTATTCTTGAACACACAGATTTTTGTGATAGGAATTAAAAAATGTCTATTGATAGCACTAATGCATTCTGGAACTTTAAAGACATTTGATGTTATTAGATCACCTATAGATTAAACAATGTTTTCCCCCACATAGCTAGACTGATGTAACTGTAATATAATCATAGAAACAGATAACTCAGTCTTACACTTATAGAAGAGATTTAATCTCTTTTCATGTTACAATAAAACACAAAGGGTGTGAAAGAAATGTTACAAAATTCCATCAGAAATAAGTTGAAAGAAAAAAAACCCATGTAATTCCAAAATTATCTCCCCTTATCTACACTATCTTGATATTTTGATATTGAATGTTTCCAATTTCTGCAGCAAATTTCTTAACAGTGTAAAATATCAGAAGATGCATCAGTTAATATGGGAAGAAGTATGATTTACGGAATGACTTTGAATATATGACAAAACCAACGTAATGCGTTTGTGACCAGAATGGATCCAGACAAGCCTGCGCATCAGCGCAGTCTGATCAGGATCCATGCTGTTCACTATCAGTTTCTCTACTTGTTATAGTGTCTGTAAGCGAACAGCATGGATCCTGATCAGACTGCTCGGACCCGCAGGCTGGTCTGGATCCATGCTGGTCGTAAACCCATTATGTTAGTTTTGTCATGACACAGCTCAAATATAAATGTGTGTAATAAAAACTGCAGCATTCAGCATGTAAAGGTAAATTTTTAAAGAAACACACAATTCGTACATTAAAATAATATATTTTGCTCCCAACTCATATAGTAAAATAATAATATATTATAATAAATTTACACTGATCCTTTTAATCCACCTTATAAGTTGATTTTTTTATTTTATTTTTTAATTCCAATGACAGAAAATTTCATTTAATCACTTATAAAAACATAAAAAAAAAAAAAAAAAACTATCTGATTATGATGTTTTTACTTTCTCTCTCTGACCGATGAAAATCCTGTACTTAGTCATATCTGAGTTTTCATGTATTTTAAATAGTGAACATTACATCACAATAATCACATGTTGTTTTTTTTTTATCTCAAGATAAACTTACATATTTCTCAAGTCAGTATCAAAGTTAATCTAACACATTAAATGCCTTAAGCAAATATTTTTAACCAAAAAAACCCAACAAAATTGTAAAATTTCCATAAATCAGTAGTAAGTAAAACACTTATATTGTCCCTTAAGGTGAAAATTTAAATGAAACATCATTAATTAAATGTAACATCTTTTTTATACTACTTTAAAGGGACATGCTTTAACATTTTTCTGAGAAGAAGATTTTTTTCTTATCTCAAAAGGGTAATCTAAGGTTGAACTATAAACTATAAAAATAGAATGTTAGCTTTTAGCTTGAACTATATAATATTGGTTGATTATGAATTTAAAATAGAAGTAAAAAAATGAAAAGAAAAAAACTGTAATCCAAAAGTTTTAAAAACAATAAAATTTGAATTTGTAACATACATGATAGATTAAAACAGAAAGGTAGGCAAAGAAGGCAAAGATGAATAAAAGCTATACTTAGAATTAAATTGGAAATAATATTTTTGTGTAATTCTTAGTCTGATTTGAGATTTTAGGGTCATATTTCACAGGGAAGATATTTATTTCGGAAATACCCAATGAATGAATGATCTGTAATTTTGCACACAAGCAATTTTGTCTAGACCTACATCAAAAGGTACACAAATCTTGGAAAAAATTTTACAGTCCTATCATGTTAAAAATACCTCAGTGGAGTCCCTTTAAGAATTAAAATTGTTTTTTATAGGATTTTACTAACAACAAACTTACTGAAATCTGAAACACGGAAATTCCTTTTTTTTTCCCAATTGTATAAAACAAGGAAATTAAATTCTCGGAAAATACATACCGTTTTCCTCAATATTGTAATATACATTGAATAGGTAATTCAAACAATGTGAAACATGTTTTATTGCATTCATTAATATTGCCATTATTTGAAATTCATCAAGTGGCTGCCCCTAATTATTCACCTTAGGCTCTTAAATTCCTTTCATAAAACACATTATTCTACCTTAATATCCTGTAAACAAAGTACTTCAGATAATTTCAGAAAGCACCTTCTAGAATTTGAGAAAACACCCTCCAGAAATAAAACATATCATTATAAAGATAGTAGAAATTTCTTGGCACTATTTATGAGAATGTAAACAATTTCCATTAACAATGGGCACTGTTTTCCCACCTTCGGATAATTTTGTCTACTATGATAATAAATTATCCCTGCTGACAAATTGTATAAATGTAAGGTCAAATGATTAAACAGAATACCTAAAATTTAACCCAAACACCAAAATACAAATCTTTTTTGGTGCCGTGGGTAGGGTTATAGGCTTACTTATACTACATAATTATTGTTACTTACCATTCAAATCACAGGTAAACGTCGCGTGGCCATGACTTACACTATACCCACATTCCCCCTCTACAACCCAAAACCCTAAAAAAAAAATTTATGAAAAAAATTTTTATGACTCTAAATAATATTTTAGAGTCATAAATAATTTTTTTTCATAAATTTTTAAAATTTTTATGACTCTAAATAATATTTTAGAGTCATAAAAAAAATTTTTTTCATAAAATTTTTTTTAAGGTTTTGGGTTGACAGTAGAGGGGGAATTGGGGTACCGTATAGTGTAAGTCATGGCCACGCGACCTTTACCTTGATTCAAAGCAGTGCAATCCCATTTAACAAATTCAGGGTTCATTGAATCACAATGTGTGGATAAGTTGTTAAACACAGGTAAATAATGGTAAACAAAATTCCAGCAAAATTCTTAATAATTACCACTGTAGAAGATTGTTTACAAGCTCTGGTGCAGATGAATTTATTTGAGCCGTGTCAGGACAAAACCAACATAATGGGTTTGCGACCAGCATGGATCCAGACCAGCCTGCGCATCCGCGCAGTCTGATCAGGATCTATGCTGTTCGCTTACAAACCCTATAACAAGTAGAGAAACTGATAGCGAACAGCATGGATCCTGATCAGACTGCGCTGATGCGCAGGCTGGTCTGGATCCATGCTGGTCGCAAACCCATTATGTTGGTTTTGTCGTGACGCGGGTTATTTTGTCTCACTTAAGTGATTAAATACTTTAAAAAACACTGCTCTATATTATAAAGAACAATCAGAAATGCTAACTTGTAAATTTGCAATGGTATTATCCAAGGTGATATCCCTAAATGATAATCAGGCTTTCTACTGCCTCTACCAAAAAAACTAGGGAAAAAGTAGGGCATTTTTTTACCAAAAAGTAGGGCAAAGTAGGGATTTCTGATGTTAAAAAGTAGGGATAAAGTAGGAATTTCTTACTGTTTTATTTAAGAATTAGCAAAACATACCACCACCAAGACCACATCAGGCTGTGTGTATCTTCAGTTCAGTCCATGCTTGAAAGACAGGCAACTCATAGCCAAAATGTTGCTAAATGTTTTGCCAAGGCACAATAAGCGGAGCTGCATCAGTACTAAGGGTGTAGTACTTAAGTACCAGTACTTGCCAAGACTTGCAGTACCAGTACTTGATTTTAGCTTGGTACTGCAGTACCAGTACTTTTTTGGGGGAAGTAATTAAGTACCAGTAGACTACTAATACTTTTATATATTCATCAAAGTTTGAATAAATACACAGTGTCATTCTAAATAATTGCAAACATTATTCAACAGAGAAATTAAAAATCATTTACTTTAAAGTTGACATTACATTTTTACAACTTAAATGAACGAACATACTTTTTACAAACAATAATTACAACATATATTCATGTCATATGTTATTGTTTAGTAACCAGTCAACTGTAATATAATGCAATAATCTTACATTTTAAACCCACCAGTCTTTTTGTTGTCTTCACACCTCTGTTCATATTATACCAAAGTAAATAACAACTTTTTATGGTGCTAACAATATCACTTGAAATAGGATTATTTAGAATAGAAGTAATTAATTAGTGTTTATTTTGCTCTTTTTTTTACTAGTAAATACAAAGTAATAAGATTGCAATAAGGATATTTTATCAGTAAAGAGTTATTGACTCTGTTTATCTCAATTTAATTTTACTTTAAGTCTTTGGTGCTTTTTTATGATAAATACTAAGTTAACATTTGAAGGAATATTGCAGCAATTTATTTATAGTTTGATAACTTACATTTTCACAAAAATAAAATAATACATGGAATTTACAGCTTTACTTTATGAGTAAAAATAATGACATTTTTATCAAAACCAAAAATGCTGCCTAATGTAATGCAGTAGCAGTACCACCTTTTTAAGACAGCAATGCAGTACCAGTACCTGTGTAGTAGCAAAGTTTTGTAAGAGTACGGTAATTCAGTATCAGTACCAGTACTTGCAAAATCGCTGCAGCACATACTGCAGTACCAGTACCAGTAATGCAGCTCTGACCATGAGTCTTTCAAGGATGGACATCACAAGGAGACACACACACACACCTGAACTACTCATCAATTGCAACTGAAAATGCAACTGAAATACCACTTTAAATATCTTCTTTTTTTCATTTCATTTCAAAATGAAAAAGTAGGGATAATAGGGCTATTTCAGAAAAAAGTAGGGCAAAGTAGGGATCAAAAGAAAAAAGTAGGAAAAAGTAGGAAAAGTAGGAAAAGTAGGGACCAGTAGAAAGCCTGGATAATTGATAAAAATGGCAAATCCAATGGGAGCTTTCATTAATGATCAGGGAATTACAATGGTATATCCTGGTTATAGTGTAAAACTGGTATATCCAATATATAGCAACTGACAATGGTATTTCCATTAGTTCAAATTATATATAGCATTTCAATGGTATATCCAGATTACAGCATAACACTGGTATATTTTACCAATGGTATTTCCAGTAATAACTATATATTATGCCATGTCAATGGTATATCCAGATAACGGCATTAAACTGGTATAACTAACGGTATATCAAATAACAACTGAAAATGATATTTCTAGTAATATATATATAGCATTACACTGGTATACTCAATGGTATATAATATTCAGATTATAGTATTAATTACACTGGTATAAATCCAATTTATAGCAACTGACAATGGTATTTTCACTAGTCAATATATAGCGTATCTCAATGGTATATCCATATTACAGCACTACACTGGTAAAACCAATGGTATATCCAAATAGCAACTGAAAATAATATTTCCTGTAAAAACTATATGCCATGTTAATGGTATATCCAGATTACGGCATTTCACTGGTAATTAACTAATGGTATATCAAATATCAACTGAAAATGTTGTTAACAAAATTAATATAAAGCATTACACTGGTATATCCAATGGTATATTTATCAATAATTAAAGCATCACAATGGCATAAGAGTATTCCAGTTATTACCTATGACACATTTGTAAATCCAAACTCCAAATAGTGATCTTCAAATAAAGCGACTTGCATTTAAAGGACTTGTAATGACTGTGTGTAAAACATTATTATTTTTTGCATGATTGAATTATCTTGTCCTTAAAACAAAAGATATGCATGCATAACTTTGAAGTCGGATTGAATTACTGCATTTAAATCTGAAAAGATAACCTTTTTCTATGTAATGAAATAGATAAGATATGACCTTGACAAAAAACAAATGCATAAAAAACACATAAAATTGTGAAATGTCTATAAAACTAGAAGAAAAGCAAAACCTCAAGGCCAAGGATAAATAAATTGTCAACATATATACGTGTACATTGTATATATTTATTGCAAAATAGAGAAAAACAGAATTCCTATTAGCATGACCAAAACAATGAAATTGAAATATGTTGCAGGGGTTAATTTGATTGAGCCTGTTCATGGACGGTACTGGAAAATGCAAGGCACTGTCCACGCCCCCTAGCACAGGCTTATGCAGAATTCAACTTGAACTGGTAAAATTTAGAATTTTGAAACATCTGCACATGAGTTCATTATGACGGTTATCATGGAACCTTAGGGGACTAAAAATAAATAAGTATACAAAACTTCCCTGTAACCAAGTGCACACTTGAACCTTTTGCAACTCATTATATATATTATATTATGGTGAAGTGAACTTTTTGTTTTACTTTTTACTTTCCCTTGAAGAATATCTGATAATATGGTAATTATCATCACTTTTAATGTGTGAATTTACATAATTAGTTAATTACCAAGTAGATACATGCATATTTATATATGCAAATTAGCATCAAGCATCTACCATTTATGTAAATTACCACTATTTCTACAAATGCCAATTTCAAATGAATTATACATTATGCAAATGAGCATTTTATAGATATGCAAATGAGACTATAGCATTTCAATTGTTTAAGAACAAAAGTATGAGCCTAAAAAATTTGACAGTGAATTATATTAAAGGGACTCCACTGATGTTTTTTGACATGACCGGACTGGAGTTTTTTTTTTCCAGAATTTATGTTCCTTTTGATGCAAGTTCCTACCAATAACCTGTTTGCAAAATTTCAGATCATTCACTCACTCGGTTTTTCTAGAACAACAGTAGCATAAAAATACAATATGAAAATGTGAATGAATCTTTAATAATCTTAAAAAAGAAAAAAAAATTCATTTTGCTTAGCCTTAGAGAGAGATATATAAACAGTATTTAACAATAATTTGAAACCAAGGAACAAAAATATGAAAATGATCTCAAAAAGATCAAAGGACTGAAACTGAAAACAGATTGTTATCTCTCTGTAATGAAATACTACTTTATCATGTTTAATTTCATCTCAAAGGTGTGAACACAGTCATCCATCTAAAACAGGTGAAAAATCTATATTAATACTTATTGAATAACCTTTGTGTGTTGTAACTTACACTAGTCAAAGCATGAAATTTGTGTTATATATATACCGTATATATATGTATTGTTTTTGTTGTTTTTTTGGCTTGTTTTTTTTTTAAAGGCCCATTATGCCTCAGAAATGCTATCATTTTTACTTCTTAAACACTTTCTGCTTTTGGTAAGGGGAGCCGTCCTGGCCTATTGGTTAAGGTGTCTGCCTCTCAACACATGGATCATGGGTGCGAGCCGGCTTCGAACCCTAAGCTGGTCACGACCATGTTTCTGCATATGACACCAGTACTGGTTGGTTCAAGGAAGCAGACTTGAAAGTCATTAATATAAGTTGCAATGACTTGTTTTGACTACAGGTAGGAAATAAACATCTGGCATGACTTTAAAATGCAATATTAATTTTGTATCTTATTCTTTATCTCCAAAATACGATCACTTTAATTGGCATTAATGGAGAACAATAACCCTAAGCCTGCTAGCAGCATCTCATTCTTACCATGTGACCAGTGCAGACCATGATCAGCCGACACAACTGTGTCAATGTTTGATCATGGTCTGCACTGGTCATTATTCGGTCATTACATATTTTGAAATTTTCCCTTAAAAATGATGAATGGTTTTGTCCAGACTGAAAAAAAATGGACAAATGCATTTATAATGTTCAGTGAGGTGAGGTATTTATATATACAAAACATGCTAATTAATAAGGCTGGGATACATGTGTATTTTCTTTTTTTATCAGCAAGTTTACAATCATTTCTGTATGATATATACAATATGTACTGTGTTTTTATGATGTAGATTTATACACAGATAAATATCATTTTATATATAATTACAACATGATGGTTTAAGCTTGAAGCTATCTTATGTTTCTCTTGTTACAATTATAACAACAAGAGCCACCGCCGGGCGGGGGCAACGCTCGACTTTTTACTTTTTCTAAACGCAAACATAGAAAGGTTTGAACATATATTGATGTTTCCTTTTTATAAATTTAGTTGGTCTGTCTTGTCACATTAGTTTTGTTTATATATTTTGTATATATATGAATAGAAACATTAAGGATATTTCTAAAAATAGCAACAGTACGCAATGTCTAAAAATAGCAACAATAACGCAATTTCTAAAAATAGCAACAATGACGCAATTTCTGAAAATAGAAAAAATGACGCAATTTCTAAAAATAGAAAAAATGACACAATTTCTAAAAATAGAAAAAAATGACGCAATTTCTAAAAATAGAAACAATGACGCAATTTCTAAAAATAGGGAAAAAAAATGACGCAATTTCTAAAAATAGAAACAATGACGCTATTTCTAAAAATAGAAAAAAATGACGCAATTACTAAAAATAGCAACAATGACACAATTTCTAAAAATAGAAAAAAATGACGCAATTTCTAAAAATAGAAAAAAAATGACGCAATTTCTAAAAATAGCAACAATGACACAATTTCTAAAAATAGAAAAAATGACGCAATTTCTAAAAATAGAAAAAATGACGCAAATTCCTAAAAATAGAACAAAAAATGACGCAATTTCTAAAAATAGAAAAAAATGACGCAATTTCTAAAAATAGCAACAATGACGCAATTTCTAAAAATAGAAAAAAAAATGACGCAATTATATACATGTATATATATGTATATATATATATATATATATATATATATATATATATATATATCTATATATAATATATATATATATATATATATATCTGATATATATATATTTGATATATATATATCTATATATTTATATATATATATATACATGCATATATATATATATATATTTTTTATATATATATACCTGCATATATGTATATATATATCACACACACATTTATATATATATATATATATATATATAATACATATACTGATACATACACACACACCAATAAATGCACAATCTGAGAAAATTCAGTAATATAACCTTCAAGGTCAAGGTCATTAAAGAGCCCAAGCAAATTTGGGTTTGATAAACAACAAGGTCTAGTCCTTAAGAATGTTCTGTTATAATATGAAGTTTATCCCTTCAAAAATAGCAAAGTTAACGTCAGTTACTGCCAAAACAATGAAAATTTCAATAATTTGACCTTCAAAGGCAATGTCATTAATGAGTGAAGGTCAAGGTCTTTCGGTATATTTTTAACAGTTATCTTTGAAGATTATTTTGTTCAAGTTTGAAGACAATCCATTCAAAACTAACAAAGTTACAGCCAATAATAGCCAAAAAAATGAAAATTTTCAATAATTTTGACCTTCAAAGTCAAGGTCATTGATGAGTGAATGTCAAGGTCTGACTGGTTATTTTTAAGGGATATCCTTGAAAATTATTATGTTCAAGTTTGAAGACAATCCATTCAAAAATAACAAAGTAACAGCCAATAACAGCATGAACAAGCAAAAATTGGACTTTTAACCTTGAAGGTCAAGGTCATTTATGGATGAAGGTCAAGGTTAGTGTGGTCTACTGAAAGGTCTTGTCCCAAGGGTTGTTGTGGCCAAGTATGAAGACAATACAGCAAGAAATAAAAAAGTTATGATCCAGGTACAAGTTTTCGGACGGCAACGGCAACGGAGACGGCAACGGCAACGGCAACGCCGACCTGACTATAACAATACCTCTACTTTTTTTTTCAAAAAAAAAAAAGTCGAGCTAAAAAGGTAGAAATATTGATTAAAACATCAAAGTAATGCCATTTATCACTTTCTGAGGTTCAAAAATACATCCCAGACCTTTTACCACTATTAGGGTTATTAATTATAAGCAACCCTTTCTATCATCCTCATTAAATACTGGTAAAAAGAAAGGCAATATAATTCTATACATTCATGTACCTCAATTAATGCTCTCTCTAGTGCATGTACCTCAATAACTGCTCTCTCATTTCATGCACCTCAATTACTACTCTCTCATTTATGTACCTCAATTACTGCTCTCTTGTTCATGTACCTCAATTACTGCTCTCTTGTTCATGTACCTCAATTACTGCTCTCTTGTTCATGTACCTCAATTACTGCTCTCTTGTTCATGTACCTCAATTACTGCTCTCTTGTTCATGTACCTCAATTACTGCTCTCTCGTTCATGTACCTCAATTACTGCTCTCTTGTTCATGTACCTCAATTACTGCTCTCTTGTTCATGTACCTCAATTACTGCTCTCTTGTTCATGTACCTCAATTACTGTTCTCTTGTTCATGTACCTAAATTACTGCTCTCTTGTTCATGTACCTCAATTACTGTTCTCTTGTTCATGTACCTCAATTACTGTTCTCTCGTTCATGTACCTCAATTACTGCTCTCTTGTTCATGTACCTCAATTACTGCTCTCTTGTTCATGTACCTCAATTACTGCTCTCTCGTTCATGTACCTCAATTACTGCTCTCTCGTTCATGTACCTCAATTACTGCTCTCTCGTTCATGTACCTCAATTACTGCTCTCTCGTTCATGTACCTCAATTACTGCTCTCTCGTTCATGTACCTCAATTACTGCTCTCTCGTTCATGTACCTCAATAACTGCTCTCTAGTTCATGTACATCAATTTTTGTTCTCTCATTCATGTACATCAATTACTGCTCTCTCATTCATGTACCTCAATTACTGCTCTCTCGTTCATGTACTAAATTCTGCTCTCATGTACCTCAATTACTGTTCTCACGTTCATGTACCTAAATTACTGCTCTCTCATGTTCATGT
>NW_026860588.1:0-25731 GCF_026571515.1 Ruditapes philippinarum
CCAAGAAGGCCTATCCCTTGAATTAAAAGTACTGCCATGCCAATGCACCTAATATGGGAAGCTTTTCTTTTTCGAAAGAGTACACATTTTTTTAAAGGTACATTTTCTCAATTCTAAGGATGGTTATTGTACCTATATGAAAATTAAGATTTGCACTCAACATTTTGTGCTTTTGTTTATGTAATTTTCTTTATGCCTTGTGTTTATTGTTTTAATCCCCTGGAAATACAATCAGTAGGTCTGGAGTTAATTATTGTTTACACCCCTGGAAATTTTCTCATCAAATATATAAATATTTCCATGACATCTAAGAGTGCTTTTGAATAATAAAATTAATCCATCTGAAGTAAAAAAAATAGTTAACTATTTTTTTAGTAAAAAACATTTGAATCAAGTAATATGCTATGTAAAGAACAAAACGGAATAATAAGTTTTATGAACATACAGAGTAAACCGTCTTTGACGTACAAGTACATTTTTATATGAGAAAGCCTTGATATTTCACTGTATATATGGCATTGTTTAAGAAGTATTTAAGCCAATTAGAACACTTTAGTGACTCTGAACAAAAGTTTATATGAAAAAATAATCTTGTAAAGTGCAGAATTAACCCAGGAGCATAAGTATTTTCTAGGAGATCCCTGGGGATCTCTGGGGATCACACTAGGAGTTCCCTGGGGATCTCTGGGGATCACACTAGGAGTTCCCTGGGGATCACTACAGTCTGTACTAATAAAACTATGGTGAAATAGATTACAAATAGATTACTCACCTATCACGTTGGAAATCTGTATTCTGGCCACAGTAATATGTCAGATAGTTGTTTATCAGTAACTTATGACGATCAAACTTGTGAAAGTTAAGGAAACGTAACTTCTTACATACACAAATACATTGTAGTATAAAAATTAGAAACCATTTTTTCATTTTACATAATTATACATGTAGTATGTTTGAGCTCTGATAAACAATTATAAACAAGAGCTGTCAGTAGGACAGCAAACTTAACTACTTTCAGTGCTAGATAGTAAAACAAGAGCCCGAATAAAGTAGGAATTCACAAAAAGCAAGATTTCATTTAAATGAATACATGACACAGTTTACCTGTGTCTCAGATAATGGCCAAAGAATTTCTATTAGTTGTTTTTTTAACACTAGTTCATAGAGGGCCATAATATATAATCATTTTAGCGTGAAAAAAAAAACCAAAAATGAAACAGCGTTTCAATTTAATACTTTTCTCTCAAATTGGACTCAATGTTGCTGTGAAATTAATTTTCAATTTAATTCAGAGTATATTTCTTTGTTATCTTTTGCAGTTTTCCATTATAAGTGCTTCATTTGGTATTGCAAGATTTTCAAATTTTATGTTTTTATGTATTTAAATAGACCACAGCCAGGAGTTCCTTTAAATTTATAATTACATAATCATTGTCAAAATTTAGCAAAATGAATTTCCATATTCATAAAACAATTCACTCATTTTTGTCTGACAGGACAATGCAGGATGACGTGCATGATTTTCAAAAACAACTCAGGTGGAGGCAAGACTGTTTTAGTCACCATTATCACTCAGTAAATCGAAAGGAAAATAAAGGATACAGCGTTCATACTGACTATCCTGTGCCTCATTATACGTCCTTCTTCTCTGAAAACAAAAATAAAATATAACAATAAAGAAGTTCCATGGGGCTTTTATTGCTCACTTAATTCAGTAAAAAGACATGTAGACAGAAAAAACAAAAACAAAATATAATACCAGAGGTCCAAGTGGGCTTTTGTCTGCTAATAAAGTGCATACATGCCTGATAAAAGCTAAAGAAAGAGAATGCAATATTTTTACCTCTTACTGAATTAAAAATATTAAACTGATAAACTTTGAATCAAATTTAAAGTCTCCCTTAAATTTGACTAAAAACATTCAGGACTATTAAATTTTCTTATTGATATGACTCTCAGCATATTACTGCGCATGGTTTCATTTGAAGTTTAAAGGAAGAAACACATATTAAATTGAAAAATTTTGTTATATCAAACACAAGGTATTCTCTATTTATTGCTCCCTTCAGTTAATGGATATGTAGACAGAAGTTTCTTAAGCATTAATTTTGATTGCAGAGAATATTTGAGTACCAGTAATGAAAGTGACCATCCAGATAAGACCATTCTAAATATCTTAACTTATCAATCTTTTAATCTGGACAAAACCATTCATCATTTTTAGAATAAATTTCACCATATGGACTACTGAATGGCTTAATCAGTCATGGTCTGCACTAGCCTCATAGATAAAATCTGTTGATGCTAACAGGCTAAAGGGTAAACTTTATCCCTTCCATTTTAATAGTTGTAAAAAGCATTAAGGCACATTTGGTGTGAGTTCTGCTTCTAGTTTTAAATGTATTTGTCATGTGATTAAGGAAACAATGAATTTACGTAGTAAATTTTAATAATACTTTTTTATGTTTAAAGGCACATTTTGCCATCAAAACAGAAAAAAATCCTTCCTTAGAAAGAGCAAATACAAGTTTTATATTGTTTAAATAATGGATTTAATCTATTAGATCATGTAAGATGCTTTTCACGTTAAGTAAGAGATGCTTTTTACATTAAGAAAGTTACATAGTCTTAAATGTGAAATTATTTGTCATAAAAGAAAGCAAAATGTAAACATAGAAGTATTTGGACTTCAATACAAAATACTAAATCAGTCCACAACAGTTCAAATTGTCAAAAGGTAACAGAAGCAAAGGATGGTTCAGGTAATTGACCAAAGAGTTACTTTTTGTTAACCAAAAATAAAAAGTTTTTGAGAAAATAAAGAAGTAAAAACACAATGGGCTTTTAACTTTTGTCATCAATTTGAATTTGAATTAACTTGTAGAAAGATGTTAAATTCATAAGAACTTCTTACTTGTTGTATTCATCTTCTAATTCTCGCTTGTGACCTTTCTTTGAGCTTTTCTTCTTTTCCTTTTTTGCAAGGTCTTCATACTTCCTTCTACAAAATAAGTATACAGTATGCATAATGGCGGATTGACCAAGTGTATAAAACATAAGAATAGTAATCCAAGGTTGGTAAGCTGCATGGGTTCAAACCCAGTTTGGGGCAAGCCTTTGTTTCCTTGAGCAAGATAATAATTACACTCCAGTTACTTACAGGAGCAGTAGTCCAGTGGTAGGACGCGCGCTTAGGAAACAAGAGGTCCCGGGTTCGAACCCCACCAGGGGCGCTGCTAATTTCCTTGAGCAAGAAATTTACCTGCGATTGCTTCACTTCACCCAGGTGTAAATGGGTACCTGCGAGGGTGGTATAATTCCATTGCGCCAAAGTGTTGGCTGCACTAAGCGGAGTTAAAAGACTCCCCAGGGAGATTGAAAGATAGATACCAGTAGCCCGATGACCAGGGGTAATAGCTGTAAAATCGGTGAACGTGTGTAAGCATGAAACTTAGACTATAAAATGCAATTACTTTACTTTACTTTTACACTCAATGCTCAGTAATGGTTGGTTCCACAAATGAAATAAAGAGTGTGTTTATAAGCTAATAGCTTCAGCAAAGTTAGAAAATATTTGGTTTGAGGTCACATGGGGACTATTTTATTGCCTATCCATAAAGTGACATGACGTGTATATCTCGACACTGAGGGTATTTACATGTAGTTAAACTGTATCTTTTAATGTAACTTATAGTATTTTAACAATTATAAGTCTATAAGCAAATAATGTACCCTTTATATTTGCCTTATTGTACATGCCATTCATAAAATGTATGTAAAATTATGTGATTTTGTATGTGAGTATATCACAAGTAGACAACATAAATAAGAAATACCTTAAAATTCCTATTAAACACCCCCGGGGGCTAAACATTTTCGAAAAGAGGGGCTATTATTACAACACAGCTTTTCCGAAATCCAAAAATCATTGTAAATACATTTAGTGTTAGCAAGTGTTGGTAATAAGATAAGAAGTTCATACTATAAAATATCAAAGTGCTGCAGCACTGAATGCGACGGACATGCAACCGGAGAGACATTAAGGCTTTTTTGAGAAAAAAAAAACACAAAAGATATAACAGAGAAAATTTGTTCCATACAAGTTCGAGATTTGTAGAGCAATATATTTTTTTTTAAAAACTGTCAACGAAATATTTCTAAAATAAAACCATGCAAATAAACTTCAATCATAATACATAATACATGTGAGAATGTTAATTAGAATTGCTTCGTGTTATATCATAGTGGGCATATAGACAATAAAATATAAGTCATTTGTATTTTTATTTCTCTTGGATATGTCTCATTAAAAATATTTTTGGTTAAAATCATCAGCAATTAATGGTGTATTTTTTTTAGATTTTTTTTTTCATTTACGTCACTTAAGCACTACAGTGTTTAGTTGTCCCTTTCAATTTCACACTTTATTCCATTTTCAACTTGTTTGCTTTCTTACAATTGTATAGAATTTCTTAAAGTATTGCATGTACACATGTAAACAAAATAAGTATCCGCTGGTTTATTTACTCGTCCGAAAGTTAGCACAGATGATGCAGAATCTATTTTTAGAATAGTGTTATCTTCTGGTCGGAGGCTATTATAATCACTCATATCGTGACCTAGAAAACTATGTAAACAAAACACAAGAATCGGAAGTAGAACTGATATTATAACTTCCTTCAATTAAGATTACCATGAAAGACTACATGGTAGTAAAGTGATGTTGTTACATGCATTATTTATAATACTAACCATTGTACTGTAGTCTAATTTATAAATAACTGCTGGATATTCAGCTAAACCTGCGGTATGAGTCACGAAAAGAGTTCTTCTTTTATTAATGCGCGAGTTATTCTAAAGTCACGAAAAACTTTTGATCTGTTAATAAAAATGTTTTGTTTAATGGGGAAATATTTATTTCTTGCTTATAATTTCTATGAATTATTGAGCTTACTCCTTAATTATAGCATAATTTATAGCATAATTTGCTGTCCTACTTTTTCGACAGCGGTAAATCGTTTCAGCAGTTATTTGCATAATTGCGCAATAATACTACGGGGCTACAGCGTTTTTACCAATCAAATACGTTTATATTTTAACTTGGATAACTTAATTTGAAATTGAAAAGGCTAAATATGGAAGTTTTTAAGATATCCCGACGAAGTATGGGAGTTTCATAGGATCAAATTCATGTACTATTTCGTAGGCTGTTATTCGGTTGAGGACACATTGCGCGATTGTAGCCGACGAAATCCCATGTGTAGATGACATAGCTCTGAACGCGCCTGAGGGCGCGTCCGTCGCAAAAATGGATTCTGAATGATTTGAATGAAATTATGGATTTACTCATATTAGTTCAGCACTGATGAGTAGATTGTTTTTCTTATCAAAAGGCCTGGAGGGGCCTTTATTAGAGGAGGGGCGTTTATTAGGAATTTTATGGTAAGAGACACTTTGAAGTGTGTTCTATAACTACAAGTTTAATACTTTTCAAACTGGTAAACATTACATACCTTTTTCTCTCAGATTCACTGTCAAACTCAAACTCAGAATCATAACTTCCAGCTTGATGAGCCTTTAAACCAGAATTATATAAGATATTATACATGTTTAACCCAAACAGTGACTTTATCCCTTTGTCAATAAAATCACTGTTTGGAGTTTGGATGCAAGGAATAATTATATCATGATGCGTATCCGAACAACAAAGAGTGATTTTATCAATCGATAAAATCAACGGTTTGGATATATTATTTCCATTCTAACATGACATCAACAAATAAATGCTGTTGTATCTGATATTATGCTAAATTGTACCTTAAATTTGTTTTCGTACTTATTTTCAGCGCGTCAAATTTTAAGTGGTTATGTCACATGTCTAAATATAGAACATCAACAGTGATTATATTGCACAATAACACACATTTTCGGTTCTTCTATGTTCAATAGGGAAAATGCGGGTCATGTTAGAAATCATAATAACACATTCTAAAGAGACTTCAGCAAACAGGTTTTATTCTAAGTACTGCTAGACGTTACTGTCGCAAAGTCAAAATAAAACCTATACAGAGCCAGAACTAAATATTAACACACAGATTTTGGGGAGGGCAGATAATAACTGCGCATTATAACACAAAATAGCATAATATCTTGATGTTAAGTCTGGTGCAAACTAATAAGAGGTATTTCTACTGTACATGCATACATGTATGTAATTATATCATCCTGGTGGATTTGAAAAGTATAAAAATAAAAGTTTTAATTTACTATTTGCCATTTTGTGATCAAAGATATTAAACATCTGACTAACATACATATTACATGTGACCTAATGTACATTAAGGTGACAACATAGTAATGCAATTATCACTAAAATAATAAAGTATTCAAATCATAAAAAAAACAGACATGTAAAAAAATTCTAATTCATTATTGTAAGTATATCTTTGTGAATATTATCTTAACAAGTGTCCACACATAATCTCCAATGAAATGAAAGTGTGGAATATCCAAGAGGTTAAAATTATGTGTACACTGAGACTGTACTGTACATGTACTGTTGTGCCCTAGAGCTGCAACCAAGTTAATTTTGGAAAATCAGTCAAGGAATCAGGATCACATCATATAATTATAGCATGTCAAGAGAGAATATAGACTAATTAATTTAAATCTCGATATTATCTTATTTCAATAAGTACATGAAATAACAGAAAAACTTACTAATCTCTTTGGGTTAGAAAAATTGTCAGCCATTCTACTTTCACTTTACTTTTGGATTTGTCCATTCTGCAATAGGTGAGTAGGGCATTACAGTCCTAGTTCAGATGAAATTAAACGTATAAATAAAAGGAAATTAAAAAACATTTAGCTTGAAATTTAGTTTTGAAAATACATATTGGCTTCTCTTCTCTTTGGTTACGTATTTTTTTAGCTTATTGCAAAAAATGTTGATACATTTCAACCTCTCATTATTGGATTAATCCAAAATGTCTGCGCCCATGGTTTGTGTTCCAGGTATTATTTAAGATTTTTTTCTTTCTACTGAGCCAACAAAATATTATATTTAAAATAATTTTGCTAATAAAATTTTCAGAATTACACAATTTACAAGTTGTATTGTCAGATCATTGTCATAATTTACATTTTTTTTAAGAAAATTAGAAAAGTTATGTGTTTTCGCGACACCTGGAAATAAAGAAAAAATCCTGAATGTTGAAATACTCGCTGGATAAGGCGAGATAGCAGACGGTTAATAACCAAGAAACTTGTTTTATGTGTTTTTGTAATCATTTTCTGGCAATTTCGTTATTATTGATGTCTATAAACATGTAGATATAGCAGTAAACCAGGCAGTAATTTGATTAAACTTCAGCACCCAATTGTATAAACGTTGGTTAACTTTAACCACTGGGTTAAATCCATGGTTAGGTTAACTTTTGGGTTAAACTTTGGTTAACCGATTGTATAAAATTTTGGTTAAATTTAACCAGCGTAAATTTCTGGTTAAATTAACCCACGTATAGGAGGTGGGTTTAAATTTTAACCAAACATTAACCAGAAATAAAAATGGCTGCCGTTTGTACGCTTCGTCTCAACTTTTGTTCATTTTTGCTTCGAAATAGACTAGTATCGGTTGTATATGATGGCAACGATATTTTTATAAGTTGCGTAGTGACGGGAAACGGAAACAAACTTTTCCAGAGCCGGAAATAAACAGTTTAATAAATCAGCTGTCAGTGTCGGATAATTCGGATAAATCATGATACAAAATATCATTTTAAACCGATTAAATGAAGATCATACTGAGGATAGACTTGAAGGACAATTTATGAGTTAAATTACGAAGTCATTCTGGACCAGTACGCAGCGGGAGATCCCTGCAAAGACAAACATGAGGCTGTATACTTTGTGATTGATCAGTAAATTTTGTTTCGATCAACACATATGTGTGCGTTTTCGTGTAATTGTCAATAACAACATGAATTATTAAAGGTTTACAGACTGACAGGATATATCACCTTAGTCTTAGAGAATCCTCTTGCTGAACTTATCATTATGATTATGATGAAGGTATGATAATGCATTGACTTTTTGTGACACTATCAGTTGACAAACAGTTTGCATGACTTTTTTGTGTTTTGTTGCATTTTGTGATGAAAGTTGGCAAAACAAAGTAGGAAGTCATATAAAAGAGTATATTTTGTTCATTCCATATTTCATGCATTGCTTCCGCTTTTTAAAGAATTGTTATTCCTAAACCAAAAAGTCGAGATTGCTCTGTTGTCAGGCCTTGACATCTAAATTTTCTTGTTGTCATGTCGCCAGCGAAACAAGCCAATTGGCAGGTTGTCTCGCAGTGTGTGGTCTGTTGACACATTATGGCTTGACTCAAATGGAAATTTTAGCTTATTAGGGCTTAAATCTGTGTCACAGGGTGAGAAAAATGTGCAGCCTGACCGGGACTCGAACCCGGGACCCTCAGAATACCATTCCGCAGCTCTACCGACTGAGCTATCCGGCCGCTTACACATCTTCTCCCCTATTAAGTGAACAGTTCTGAACCGTTACATACTCCCCTGCTATATTGTAATTCGTCCTCGAATTTCACATTGTTACAGAGCAATGTGAATTAAACTCTGAGCTATATGCAGACACAGTCACCAGTTGGGCGCCAAATGTCAAAGGGTGAGAAAAATGTGCAGCCTGACCAGGACTCGAACCCGGGACCCTCGGAATACCGTTCCGCGGCTTTACCGACTGAGCTATCCTGCCTTTTACACATTTTCGCCCATAATTAGTGAACAGTTCTGAACCGTGACATCTGCTTTGTTGCTGGCGACAACAACTCGAGCCATGCGATAGCACAATAAGACGCCATTCCCTTGATATAAGCCTAGAGACATGGGGACAACGTGCCACAGTCTGGCACATTTTGTAGCGCCAAGGAAAAAAGGCGATAAACGACAACGCAACATGCAAAAGTGTAACATATCAGCAACCATACAAATGACTAGAAAGAGGTCAAAATATGCAAAAATTCCTTTTTGCGTAAGTAATACAGTAGAAATATGGTGATAAATACTGAAAAATCATCAATTGTTCACAACTGTTATAAAAAAAATTACTTTAAACTTGAATTTTGACTTTTCTTAAAATCTTAGTACAATGTACATTTTTTAAGCTAATGTCCTTAAAATATTTTTGGCTCATCTCGTGTAAAATTAGTCGAAAAAAATCAAATGTTTATTAAATAGTTTCCAAAAAGAATATTGATGATACATTGATAATTATCTTAGCTCTATCAAAACAAATACTGTAATACATATAATCATGCTTATTTTTCCAATCTTTAAAAAAATTCCTAATCAAACTGAAATTTGGAATATCCAAAGCAATTAAGTTAGTTATTAATTAAGTTCATTCCAGTATCATTACAGACATATGTGTTTGTGTGTGCATGTGTGTGTTGTTTTTTTTTTTTTTTGGTAGAGTACAATACATTTTTTCTATAAATTAGGAAGATTTCCCTGTTGAAAAACTTTTCCTAATTTGATCAGCAAAATTTCCAGAATGATGACCTAGGCAATTTGTCTTCTCATCAAAGGTTGATAAAGGGCTTGTTTATTTCTAGCAGCAGGGAAGAATAAACAATGTCATCTTCTGATGAAAATTAAACTGTTTTTTTACTTAGTACTTTAAGAAAGTTACAAGCTTTATGATCATGAATTCACACACAAGTATATAACATAAAGTTATTTTATCAACCTTATAACTTTCAACTTGTAAAATGTCCCCAAATAGCCTCATTTTTTTCCAAATAAAGGTCTTTTTTCCAAATTAACTAAATTTAGGCATACACACTGACACAATCATCAGAATTTAACTGGACAACAAGATATTTGTTCTCACTTATGAATTATTGAAAAGATTGTTTTACTTTTCTAAGGATAGGAAGCTGCTTTAGGTCTGATTTAATGTGCACAATATAGTACTGAATGGGAAAAAGGCAATTCTTAACATTAATATTTTCATTCTATATGTACCGGTACTCAAACAGAAATACATTTTGTTTTTACAATTTCATGTCCAATTCTTTTATTATTAATATTTTGAATTAAACTGCTTTGACTTTAAAAATACTTCTTCTTTATATAATGTAAACAATGAAAGTAAATATTTATGATTGAACTCAGATGAATGAAAGCATTATTGAGTATATTTAGCATTATACCTTGTAAATGGCCATGTGGAGATATTATTCAATATCTCATCCCCATTGCTACTCTTGATATTTCTTAGAGGGGAGAGAGGGGGTTAATAAATAAGCAATAAATAGAGGGAGGGAGAGAGATATTTAGACCAATATTCCATTGTTAAATGAGGATGTATTTTATTTATTAAATAATTTATTCAGACTTTCAATGTAGATGAGAATATTTTACAAAATAATAATAATTTAACAATATATAGAATTCTAGAAAACATATTTGGACACTTTTAATTTTCAACCAGATATAGACTACATGTATGCACTTATTAAAGTATATATAGGCTAACTTATTGTTTATTGGGTAACAGTCATATACTATTCATTACATTATGTACATATATTGAAACCCTGGTTTACCTACTTCAATGACATATAATAAATATAAACATATATAAGCATTTTGTTGTTGACCAACTTGTTTTATTTACTTTATAGAAAAAAAAATGGATGAGGGGTGAAGTGTCTTACTGATTTTGGGGGGTGAAGTGTCTTAAGGGGTGAAGTGTCTTCAAAATTTGAGGGGTGAAGTGTCTGGGGAGGGGGGGGGGATTGAGATGTCTTGCTACCTGACACATAGCCTATTTCTAAAGCTTTGGACTAGTATAATGTTGGCCAGCCTCACTGACAGGTTCCAATCATTCATTTAAGTGTTAAGTATTTTTACTAACAAGATACATGTATAAGTAATACAATTATTATATAAGATGTAAGAATTCCTAAACATAATATTGTAGGGTATTAAACAAAAATAATACAAAATTGAAGTAGAGGTAAATTAAAAATCATTTTTGATTGTTCATGAATTAATTATGGTAAATTTAAGATGACTATTGTTTTCTTTTTCATAATTATTGATAATTTAGTTTTTTCTCTGTTTAGTAAATTTACTGCTGGGAACCAAGTTGATTTTGCATTTCAGTGCTGTGACTAGTGAGAATTATAAAACATGTTGAATGTTTAAAATAAAGGATGTCAGTCATACAGTCACAAGAAAGCAAAGTGATTTTGTTTTCATTAATGTATTTTTCATGTTTTTTTTTGTTGTTGTTTAGGTTAATAAGCAAGAACTAGACCTTTATTCTATTATTTATTTTGCTATAATATGGTAAACTTTCAGTAAAGGTCTTCTATCATGAAACATAGCTTTGGAAAATGCAACAAGATTTCCCAAAGGTGACTGATATGATATTAAGTTACTGAAACAGAAGTTTCATATATTATATAGAGAAACTACAGAGAGTAGTTTGGGGCAAAAATCATTCAAAAATTACATCTGATGTTACACAAAATATTTTGGGTTCGAACGTTTTAGGTACGAATCTGATAGGAAATATATGCGTCAATACTTCTGCATCGAGTGGTTATGAAATTATTAACATTCTAACCATTTTCTGTCCCAGTTGACGGATGATTTTGATATTTGCTCATTTGCAGTACATTTTAATTTGTAAACATAGCCCATAGCAACCATGCGGTCTCACTAATTACCGACAAGAACCGTCAGTAGAAATGGAAAAATACGAATTTATTTCACTACTTCGTCATTTTATAATCACAATTCCTAATATTTTTACATGAAAAACATAATAAATTCGTTCTGAACCATGTTTATAGGCAAATATCTATAGCGACAATATTCGTGGTATAAATTTAAATTTAATTCCCGTGACATCAGTTCCGAGGTCATAAACAAGTTCATCCTACGTAAAAGTTACATTTTGTACATTTGTTTAATGATGATATGTAATTAGTGTGGTGACAATTAACATCTTAATTGAAAATTTGAACCGATTTTAACTCTACTATCAAAATTTTCGATTGTAATAAAAATGGAAGCGTAAACCATGTGTTAATTTTGACATATTCCGCGAAAATAACATAACCGGATATAGAATTAATTGCATGTCGGGATTAGTTTTGGTTAGTTTTAACCAGCGGTTAATTTTAACCATTTTGGTTAGTTAACCTTTAGGTTATCTCGGTTTATACAAGTGACTAACCAAATTGGTTAGTTAACCAAAGTTGGTTAAATTTAACCCAGGGTTAGCGTTTAACCCAGGGTTAATTTAACCAACGTTTATACAATTGGGTGCAGTTAGTTGAATGTGGCCAGTATACTGGATTGAAAGCAGAAGAGATCTTCTTGTTCCTCTGCTCTCTAGCTCTTTTTGATCTATTCTATTTGAAAGACCCAAATCTTATATAATATTGCCATGACATTAATGCACATGCATATAAAAGATTGATATGAAAAAGTGTTAACACTGGTTAAGTTCATTCTTATCTTATTTCCACATACTTTCCTAACTTTCCACTCAGCTACAGATATAATAACTGATTATACATATGTAATATGAAATTAGGCAAAGCCTATGAACGGGGAAGTCTGAATGGCTTCCGTTTTCATTTTGAATTTCGACGAAGATTATTATTATTCCAAAAAGTTGCAATTGTTTGTTATCGGAACACCCAGCCTATTATCATTAATTTACATTGAAAATGGCTGCGCCCGACTAGAACAGACCCTGAAAATTTGATTGATAGGTATAGAATTTTATATCATTTATTATTTTTAATTGGTTTTTTATTTGATTTTCTTTTCTTTAGTATGCCTCCGTGGTCAAGGGGTTAGAGTCGATGAATTCTAATCCAGTTACCTCCGGCATGGGTTCGATCCCTGGGAGATGCTTTGGTAGTTTATCATGAAGGAAGGTAGTCTAGTACTGGTGTAACTCTCCAGGAATGATGGTTAGGAAACTACCCGCCTTATAATATGACCGAATGGGCATAAAATGAAACAAATAAACTTTTAGATACATGTGTAGTCTGTAGTCTGGCAAGCTAAAGCCTGCTTAAATTTGCAGTCCCGGCCTTTGACTTCCCAGTATAAACAACAGTGGAAAATGTAATGCGTTTGTTAAAAATAAAAGCAGTCTGGCAAACTTTTATGGTGAGATGTGCTCCATTGGGCTAACAGCCATATTAAACTCAGGTTAAGTGTTTGCAATGAAGCAATAACTAAGGGGTAGGCTGTTCTTGTGGAAGACTGTTCTGTCATTAGTGATTTTGTACATCATAGACAGACTTATGACAAAGAACTAGGCATTGCCATTAACGTGACTCTAGTATCTGAGAAACACTCCACGAGGATGTTAGATTTGACCCAAGAAACATATCTTCTTTGGGCAGATTCTATCTGATCATTTTGAGTTTGTCTACGGGGGAGACCAGACTTCAGACACATTTTCTAGTTGTTTTCGAACAAGGGTCTTATATGCCATGGCCGTAAGTGGTTCTGAGTTTTACCTTTATTTCATGGTGTAAGAAGCCAATGGATTGTTGTGCCATTTTGGTTGACCTGTTAATGTGGTTGTCCTGTGAAAGACCATTTAATATATCCATGCCCAGGTATTTGGCATTATGTTTAATTAAAGTCTATCAGATTAGTGCAATGGGTCCAAGAGCATCAGAGATTTGTAATTCACAGGTTGCTGATAGATTCAACTAATCTATAATCTTCAACAATGCAAATTTAGACTTAATCTCTTTAACTTACAAATCCTGTACATGTTACATTGTATATAATCAATCAAAAGCTTACTAAGTAAATGGTTCAAAATATTAAACATACATGTAAAGGCTTGTGATAGCTTTTCTGGGTTAAAGCGTTTTGCTTTGGCCAGTGAGTAGTTATGGATATCATTACAAATCAACTCTAAATATTAAAGGAGTAGATGCCATCACTATACCAATTAATACTCATCGTTCTTCATCTTTAAGCATGGGGTTCTATGATATCATGGTACTGAACTTTTATCAGAAAATATTTAAATATAGATATCATAAAAATATGAATGAGATTTTTCTTCTTTTTAATATGTGAACTCTTTCCAAAACTGTTTTTTAAAGATTTATTTCAAAATATACAATTAAATGTCACTTTTTTAAACAATTTCCATTGTCTGCCATTTTGTGTGATTTCACAGGAGTTTACTACTGTAACACTGTATTGGCTAAAAATTTAAGTATGGAAGGATAGATGTGTCATAGTCTTCATATTTAGTTGTGAAAAACTTTGAATAGTTAACTTCACGTAAAATTCAAACAATATGAACAGACAATATGGCAGTTCATGGGATTATAGTATATTTTATAATTGACTGTGTGAAAACATTTATGAGGAATATTAGTCAAATATGAAGATTTTATAAAATAGTTTTCTTACCACAAATATATTTATTATTCACAAACTTCAGGGGTTGCTGATTTGATACTTTCAGGCATTTCGGAAATTCTGCAGGTGATTTAATTAAGTCCAACTGGACAAGTGGAATTTTCCGCTGCTTCAAAATTACTTTTTTTTCTGATGATTAAGAGCCATGTCATTATTACAGCAACAGCCAGGAGAAAGGTGCAGAGATTAATTATCGAGAGCTATGTATACATGTATACGTCATGTAATTAAAGCTTCACATCCAAAGCTTCTTTATCAGAGGCTCTGACTTGGTAGAGACTTTAACTATTAACCTACTAGAACCAAAAGTGATTCAGCCTTTGCCACTTGTATGGAGCCAAGCTAGTCTGCACCTTTTTACCATCTGATCAGGCTCTATACAGTTGGCTTACTTACTTTAATTTTAATTTTTGATAACCACCAAATTGATAATCGACTGTTCTAAAAATGTAATCTCAGGGCAAATTTATTGCACATAGTCACCATCTTTTTATATAGGTTACTGTGAAATCATAATTATAAGTTCAAGGTATAAAATGGCGTGGTTTGCTGACTTAAAACAGAATTAGTCGAAAGAATTTGGATGTACATATGTATTAACTTATACATTGTATTTAGCAATCAATGATTCATTATTGCTTTATGGTGTATTAATATCTTTCAGAAAATTCCAAGTGATAATTGTGATAATAAGGTGGGATAAGGTGAATGACTTGATAATTTTATTGATTAGAATAGAATACAAAATTTGTGTACATGTATTTCACTAGTGATTTGCAGAATGATTTGGAATTTTGAAATAAAAGAATATTATTCATAATTGTATTGAACTGTAAAATGTAAACTGTTCAGTTTAAAAAAAAAATCAAACTTTTTTAAGATTGAACATAAAAAAGTTGTGTCTTCAAGTGACTGTAGTTATTTTCTTTCTCTTTTTATGTAAGCCTCCAAATAAGCGATCAAAGTTGAAAAAAAGCCACTACACTTCAGAAAAATATATCAAGTGTTTAGATTTGTATAGATCTATTAAATTTTCCCTATCCATGCTTATAATTTGCAAAACATTAATAAATTATTTTCATCTCCATACATGTATCTTTATCATATTATTAATTTGTGGCAAAATTTGTGCTTGATTTCCCACCTGAAAAAGTATATATTCTTACTCAATTGTAATTCAACAATTTTCCCCCATACAATTGTTATATTTAAAGCATGGTTATCCTGGTTTTCAATATATGGAAATTGAATTGATGAAGGTTGATTACTTGATTTAATTTTGTTCGGAAGTTGATTCCCTCCCCTCCATCCTTTAAAATATTCATTGAAATGTTGCATGTGTCTTTTGGAATCATGGTTGGTAGGTCACTGACTAAGATCCATAATTTTACTGCCTGGCTTTTGTTTTTCTTGTAATCACATCCAGGCATTATTTAATGTTATTTATTACATGCTTTTCGGTGGTTTATAGAAATATATCAGTGATATAAAACTGGTATTTTCACTGCTTGAAACAGTGAAATTACCACTTTGTTAATTTCACTGTTTTGAATTTAAGCCCCTTACGTTGTTTCGGTAAAATACCAGCGTGCACAGTACTGGGTACCAACTTAATGACGTGACGTCGTAAATGACGTCACGTATTATTATTTGGCGCGCTTTTCATTCAGTATTAGGTTTAATGTCTTTTTAAAACATTTCTTTGCATGAAATAAAAAGAAAATTTGTTTACTTTAATGCAAGATCGAAATATATTTCACCTTGTGAACACCAAAAGTTCATATTTCACTTGTGGCTGCGCCACTTGTGAAATATACCTTTTGGTGCTCACTCGGTGAAATATATTCCGATCTTACACTGAACTAAACAAATATCCTCTATTATGTAAAGCAAAGACTAGTTGTGCGCTGTTTTTCTGACTGCTGGTGTTTTTGTAAATTTTAGGACAGCGTTTATGTAGGGAAGAAGATAAGTTGAAGGCTGGTCGAGGCACTTACACCAGAAACAGTTTCATATATTCATCACTCGCAGGTCCATTAATAACTACAAACAATGAAGATGGGATGGTGAGTAATGTTTTAGTACAACTATGAACTTCATTTACATTCCTTAATCTGCCAAATTTGTATATTGAACTTTTTGCTTTAAATTTGATATGTTATTGTCCATTCTTTATGACAGATTTTATATAATGGTGAAATTTTGTTTATGTGCCATCCAGTACTATTGATGGTTGATATAAATCTTGACTGAAACCTTGATATACATCTTTACTTCATTATTTTAAACTAAAGGGAATCATTATGCTTTATTTTTAAACTAACACCTGGAGATACTGGTGGCAAAGACTTGTCCGTAAATAACCAAGTTATTAAATTAGGACCTGCCGAAACTGAAAGTTTTTAGCCTATCCCAACAGTATACACATGCTATAGAATCAGGCCTGCTCACTCATGCATTACTTCAATGGTAAAAATGATTTTTTCTTTTATTTGCAAACTCATATTTTATTATTGATCATATTTTGTTATTGAAATGATATACATTCTTTGTTTAGACATTGGTGGAGGTGGTGAGGAATGCAGAGGAATATGTTGTCCCATCTGTTGATGCTCTAGTTACAGCAAAGGTAAGAATATGAGATGTAGACATTTTAACTAGTTAGATTCACGCCAGGGACATCAAATTCTTTGATGTTGCGGCATGGCTGAGTGGTTAACTAGTCAGGCTAGTAATCTAAAGATAGCTGGACACATGGGTTCAAACCCATTCAGGGGTAAGCTGTTGTTTCCTTGAGCAAGAAAGTACGCTCATTGATTATAACTGGTTGGTTCCAGGAATGGATTTGAGAGTGTGTCTTTAAGCTTAATGCTTTTTGTTCCCCCACTATGGGGGGCATTTAGATTTACCCTTGTCTGTCCGTCCATCCGTCCGTCTGTTCTCTTTTTGTGTCGCACGTAGCTCAAAAAGTAATGGACCTAGAGTCATGAAACCAATCAAATTAAAAGTGATTCAGTTTATAAAAAACTCTTTCTTGAGAGGAAACAATCCTGGTACCTTTCTGTCTCCATATCGTAATTTTTTTTTCTATGGTACTGGAAAATTGTAAAGATATGAATATTTTGACAGTTCTAAACAATATGGCAGCCTGGTTAATTGATATTTTATAAGGATGTGAATACATGGAAACTAGAGATTATGACATATCTTTTTTTCTTGAAAATGTTTACAAATCATGATTGCTATGGTAACATAAAAAGTTAAGATAAGGCTACTAATGACAATAACTAACAATAAGTATTTGGATAGGATAGGTGGCCATAATTATACAGAATATATATCATGTAACTTTGCTCCTCCTGATGGTCAAGATTCTTGTTGCTGTGGTGAAATTGAGGGTCTTCTGTGTTACCAGCAACCCCACTGACTTGTTTTCTCAAACATAACTACATGATCATTTATTTCAGGTGACCAATGTGAACCCTAGGTTTTGTAAATGTGCCATCATTAGAGTTGGAAAAACTACATTAAAAGATTCCTTCCGTGGGATGATAAGGTGAAATATTATATGTTAATTAATATCTTGCTAACCTTTTACTATATAGCCTAATGTGACTTCACCTTGTGTTATTTCGATCTATCATGCTGGAAATGAATATCACTCGTTCAGTAATTTTTTACAATTTTACACAGGGGTGAGTACTCTATATAGACTTAAGAAAACATAATGCTCCAGTTCTCTCCCCTGATAAAAATCAATAATGAATGGCTCTTGAAGTATAATGATATATAGCGCTGAAAATTACTTTAAAAAAGTAAAGAAGCCGAGGGTGTTTTATTTCAGTTCAAGTGAATATCTTTATAATATTTGAAATTCAAACATCTCTGACAAACAGTACAAGTATTGTGAAAATGCAAAATTTTTAGTTTATTTGTTTTTAGCTCACCTGTCACAAAGTGACAGGGTGAGCTTTTGTGATCGCTTTTCGTCCGTCGTCCGTCCGTCCGTCCGTAAACTTTTGCTTTAAATGACATCTTCTCATAAACCACTGAGCCAATTTCATCCAAACTTCACAGGAATGTTCCTTTGGTGGTCACCTTTAAAAATTGTTCAAAGAATTTAAATCCATGCAGAACTCTGGTTGCCATGGCAACCGAAAGAAAAATCTTTAAATATCTTCTTTTAAACAACCCTAATAGCTAGAGCTTAGATATTTGGCATGAAACATCTTCTAATGAGTGTCTACCAAGTTTGTTCAAATAAAAGCCCTGGGGTCAAAATTGGCCCCGCCCCAGGGGGTCATTGATTTTCCCTATATGCATATAGTAAAAACTTAAAAAAATCTTCTTTTAAAGAACCCAAAGAGCTAGAGCTAAGATATTTGGCATGAAACATCTTCTAGTGAGTGTCTACCAAGTTTGTTCAAATAAAAGCCCTGGGGTCAAAATTGGCCCTGCCCCAGGGGGTCATAGATTTTCCCTATATGCATATAGTAAAAACTTAAAAAATTGTCTTTTAAAGAACCCAAAGAGCTAGAGCTAAGATATTTGGCATGAAACATCTTCTAGTTGGTGTCTACCAAGTTTGTTCAAATAAAAGCCCTGGGGTCAAAATTGGCCCCGCCCCGGGGTGTTATTGATTTTCCCTATATGCATATAGTAAAAACTTAAAAAATTTTCTTTTTAAGAACTGCAAGAGCTAGAGCTTAGATATTTGGCATGAAACATCTTCTAGTGAATGTCTACCAAGTTTGTTCAAATAAAGCCCTGGGGTCAAAATTGGCCCCGCCCCAGGGGGTCATTGATTTTCCCTATATGCATATAGTAAAAACTTAAAAAATCTTCTTTTAAAGAACCCATAGAGCTAGAGCTAAGATATCTAGCATGAAACATCTTCTAATACGTGTCCACCAAGTTTGTTCAAATAAAAGCCCTGGGGTCAAAATTGGCCCCGCCCCGGGGGTCATTGATTTTCCTTATATGTGTATAGCAAAAACTTAAAAATCTTCTTTGAAAAAACCCAAATAGCTAGAGTTTAGATATTAAGCATGAAACATCTTTAAGTAAATATCTACAAAGTTTGTTCAAATAAAAGCCCGGGGGTCAAAACTGGCCCTGCCCCAGGGGTGTCATTGTTTTAAACTATATGTGTATAGTAAAAACTTAAAAAATCTTCTTTTAAAAAACCCAATGAGCTAGAACTTAGATGTTTAGCATGAAACATCTTCTTATGGGTGTCTTCCAAGTCTGTTCAAATAAACAAATAAAAGCCCTTGGGTAAAAATTGGCCCAGGGGGCGGGGGGCTATATACAGGTGAGCGACCTCAGGGCCATCATGGCCCTCTTGTTTGGTTTTTCGTCACATCGACACAGTATAGGACTGTCATATCGCGACGTTCCAGCTTTACTGGTGGAGGAAGACCTCACCGACGTTCTGTAAGCTAGCTGGATAGCTTCCTCACTTGAAAGAATCCAAAGTCCCTGTCAGGATTCGAACCCACAGCGGTGAGGGGCAAGTGGTTTGAAGTCAACGGCCTTAACCACTCGGCCACGGACGCTCCCACAAAATTTTTAGAATGAATGTTTCAATTTCCAATCAGGTATTTTTATTTTTTTTAAATAAAATTATTAATCAACCTATACTGTTTATCACATCTTCAGGTCAAATTGTAAGGTCATTATGTATCAAATATTGAAAACTGTTTTTCAGTAATTTTCTGAATGCCATTTAACTGGCAGCCTTTGAACTTTTTATGGCCTCTTTAAACATATTGAAGTAAAAAAAAATGTTTTTTTTTCAGGAAGGAAGATGTCAGGGCCACTGAAAAAGATAAGGTTGGATGATCTTTTATTTATCTTTAAAGATATACAGTCAAACTTCAGCTTAAGACCACTGTAAAATGAACATCATACACAGCAAATTACACACTTTTTTACTTTCTAATATCTTTTGATGAAGACTGTCAAATATATTGTGTTTGTAATTTCTGTAGTGCTCAAACCTGTAGTCAGGTTTCTTGTAAACTATGCGTACCCTTCTGTGGGGCTCAAACCTTTGGTTGGGTTACACTGAAACTATGTGGGGCTCAACAATTTTATAGGGTTTCTGGTA
The DNA here is from genome assembly GCF_026571515.1 of Ruditapes philippinarum. NCBI lineage: Eukaryota > Metazoa > Mollusca > Bivalvia > Venerida > Veneridae > Ruditapes > Ruditapes philippinarum. Next base: position 20,617 of record NW_026860588.1, read on the forward strand.
AAATGTGTGTACCTTCTGTAGAGCTTAACATTTTGAAAGGTTTTCATGTACCGTTTTTTTTTTAGCTCACCTTGCACAAAGTGCAGGTGAGCTTTTAGGATGGCCAACCAAATGGCGTCCGTCGTCTGTCGTCCGTCCACATTTTAAATATTCTAAGGACATCTTCTATGATACCGCAAGGCCAATGTTAATGAAACTTGGCAGGAATAGTCTTTGTATGAAGCTCTATCAAGATTGTTCAAAGAATTCCATTTCATGCAGAACTCTGGTTGCCATGGCAACCGAAAGAAAAATCTTTAAATATCTTCTTTTAAAGAACCGTAAGAGCTAGAGCTTAGATATTTGGCATGAAACATCTTCTAATGAGTGTCTACCAAGTTTGTTCAAATAAAAGCCCTAGGGTCAAAAATGGCCCTGCCCCAGGGGGTCATTGATTTTCCCTATATGCATATAGTAAAAACTTAAAAAATCTTCTTTTAAAGAACCCAAAGAGCTAGAGCTAAGATATTTGGCATGAAACATCTTCTAGTGAGTGTCTACCAAGTTTGTTCAAATAAAAGCCCTAGGGTCAAAATTGGCCCCGGCCCGGGGGGGTCATTGATTTTCCCTATATGCATATAGTAAAAACTTAAAAAATCTTCTTTTAAAGAACTGTAAAATCTAGAGCTTAGATATTTGGCATGAAACATCTTCTAGTGAATGTCTACCAAGTTTGTTCAAATAAAAGCCCTGGGGTCAAAATTGGCCCCGCCCCAGGGGGTCATTGATTTTCCCTATATGCATATAGTAAAAACTTAAAAAATCTTCTTTTAAAGAACCGTAAGAGCTAGAGCTAAGATATTTAGCATGAAACATCTTCTAATGAGTGTCTACCAAGTTTGTTCAAATAAAAGCCCTGGGTCAAAATTGGCCCTGCCCCAGGGGGTCATAGATTTTCCCTATATGCATATAGTAAAAACTTAAAAAATCTTCTTTTAAAGAACCCAAAGAGCTAGAGCTAAGATATTTAGCATGAAACATCTTCTAATGAGTGTCTACCAAGTTTGTTCAAATAAAAGCCCTGGGGTCAAAACTGGCCCCGCCCCGGGGGTCATTGATTTTCCTTATATGTGTATAGCAAAAACTTAAAAATCTTCTTTGAAAAAACCCAAAAAGCTTGAGTTTAGATATTATACATGAAACATCTTTAAGTAAATATCTACAAAGTTTGTTCAAATAAAAGCCCGGGGATCAAAACTGGTCCTGCCCCAGGGGTGTCATTGTTTTTAACTATATGTGTATAGTAAAAACTTAAAAAATCTTCTTTTAAAAAACCCAATGAGCTAGAACTTAGATGTTTAGCATGAAACATCTTCTTATGTGTGTCTACCAAGTCTGTTCAAATAAAAGCCCTTGGGTAAAAATTGGCCCGGGGGGGGGGGGGGGGGCTATATACAGGTGAGCGACCTCAGGGCCATCATGGCCCTCTTGTTTTCTCAAAATCTTGATAATAGTTTACATAGGTTTGTGATACTTTGATTTATGAAACTTTACATTGTTAATTTGAAACATTTCTATATCAAGTGACTAAAAGCAACTAACAGTGTAGATTGAGCTGTATTTACCTGTTTTTTACCTGCTGGATCCTAAAGTGATAAGCAATTAACGGATAATGTCATCATTATAGTGCCAGGCCACCCTGCACATCCTTGCAGTCTAACCAGTCTCTATACTGTTGGTAGCATATTTTTTGTTGTTACTATTTTTATATAGAAATCTACAAAAGTTCCAAAGTCACAGTATGGGAAATCCATTACAAATTCAGGATATTAAAGGTTTATTCAAGGTTTAAAGGTAGCCATATTTACAAAAATCATTATTGTGGTATAACTAATTCTCTATAATTGATGATAGCTCACAGTAAAACAAAAAAAAATCTTTTCAGTTAATTTTCTCATTACAGGTTGAGATGTATAAATGTTTCAGGCCTGGTGATATTGTGATTGCTAGAGTGATCTCCCTTGGTGATTCACAGTCTTACCTTCTTACTACGGCAGAAAATGAATTGGGAGTTGTCATAGCAACCAGTGAAGCAGGTGATTTTATTTTGTTATCAATTGTGTACTTTACAGTGCACAATTTTATTTCAGTATTTCTAGAATATGACCCATGCCCATGGAGTTTTTAGCTCTGAATTTGATTAAGATTGGAAGTTTACATGCAGGATGGTGCCTAGATTTGTTCCAAGTATGAAAATATAAAAATAGCTTCAAATTGGGAAATAAGATATTATTTCATTTCCAAATATAACCAAGTATTATAGAAAAAAATCACCCTACAAAAACATCCTGGAAATCAACTTGTTGAATTAAAGATATGGTACACTTAACCTCTATCATGCCAAATTGCCTAAATGGATGTGTCCATTTTTTCAGTTTAGGCAAAAACATTCAATTTTAGGGAAATTTTTAAATGAGAAATGACTTAATAGCACAAGTCGCAGGCCATGATAAGGTTGTGAGATGGTACAGAAATGGCGGCATATCTTAGTCTGCACTAGTTGCATAGGTGGATTTAGTTAAATCAAGTTGTCTTTGAAAATTAATTTGTTTGTTGTTATTTTAGCATAAATTTGTAAACAATGCTTTACAATACTTGCTGTCATTGCAGTAGAGTCTGAGTTGCAAAAATAAAACAAAATTTTTAAATGAACTATTTCTGATGTCTACTGTATATAATATTCAATCTTATTGCTTAAATTTAGTTGTAATACATGATAAATAGGATAGCTTTTGTTTAGATTTTAATATTTGAATATTAACATTTTTGACATAATGTGTACTGGTTTGCGAGCAGTTCCCATACAGAAGCAGTACCCGTATTTTTCGTTTAAGGTAGTACACCCCTAATGGGCACTATAAGGAATTGTAAATTTGACAACATAGGACAGTTATATGCCTTAAATGTCACCTGTATGCAAAATTTAAACAAAATTTACCGTGTGGTTTATGAGATATGGACATTTTTATGAACTAAAACTTTGCCATTAGAAGGGATTTTTTCAGAAATGAGGAAACTCTAAATAATCTATAATATCATCATTATGAAAAAATGTTTTCCTTTTGCTCATTGTTAAGAAATAAATAATGACATTTAGGTAACAAATTAAACAAGCAAAATGATTGTTTTTAAACGAAATGTTTTTAATATGTATAAAAATGTAACCCTACCCACCCACTTTTAACACTAATTTGACCATTTCCCTATGTAAAAAGCCTTATTTAAAATATCCCTAAAATTTCCAAAATGAGGGGCTATTTTCAAAGTTTGCCTAAATTTTCTTTAATGTATATTGATTGGTCTTGCAAATATAAAATACTTTTACCGTTTAGTTTTTATTTTATTAAACTTTGAAAATATCTGGTATCATATTTGCTATTAAATTTGGCATTATTTAGTAAATAAATACCTACAATAATTATATAATTAAAATAAAACACTTTTTTCTTCCATAGGGGGTCTGAGAGATTAATAAAAAATGTTAAAAAGAAAAAAAAGAAAGAAAAAAAATTGCCCCTTCTGGGGTTTGAACCCACGCCCCCTCAGTTTCAATACACTTTACAGTGATTTTAGCCTATTTGAATACTCTTCAAAGTGGAGACAGGGCATTAGGGGTGTACTACCTTAAACCCTTGATTTTTACTTGCATTCTTCAAAAATTGACACCAAATCAAGCAGATGCAAAAACCAAGCGGCAAATTTGCAGTTCGAAAAAGTTCCATTTTAAATCACCTTCAACTGTGCATTGTCAAAACGTGACCTTGTTTACTTTGGGGGGGGGATACAGATTGTGTACAGATAAGTTGACAATGCTATGAAAACTTGTTAAATTATCAGAATTTTGACCTATATTACTATATTAAATAATTATATGGCTTTAATGCGTAAAATATCATGCATACAAAGTACCCCATTGCATGTGAATGTGTTGGGGTAACAGTACCGGGTAAAAGATACCAGCCTTAAGTCTACACTCTATTTCCTGAATTACATCTATTTACCTCTTGGAAAATAGTCTGTTCAACAATAATAAATGAAAAGTAGGTCTGATATAACAACATTGTATAATTAATTATATGGGGTTATATTTTATGTATGGGAACTACTTCTCTTCATACAAAATAATGGATAACTTCGGTACCCCATATGAGGCCTCATAACAAAGGGTTATGCTATGTTTAGAACATAATGGAATTTCCATGATTTGTGTGACAAGCTATATATTAATGTGTAACATTAAATTTTTTGATGAGTGGGCGTAATAAAAAATAATTTTTAAGTTACACGATTTTTGTATGGGAACTCCTAGCATGCCAGTATACATTGTGACATAATAATATTTAATGCTGTGAGTTTACTGTATTGATGAGATAATCATATTTTTCTACGTCATGTCTTCATATTGGAATTAAAACATTAAGAAAATCCAGGGATAAATATATATTCCTGGAAAATCATATACTTGTATATTACATAATTATGTAATGTCTTTTTTTTTTTTTTTTTCTCATAATTATAAATTATAGTGTAGAGCTGAAGTGTTCCATGAAATTCATGATATTATACAATAACTGGTCACCTTAGTGCAGTAATAAGTTAAGTCCTTTTACATTTAATAGGAGTTAACCAGTAATTGCTCTAAGGTCATGAAAAAGTCATGTATTATATTTAATAATGACAATGTTTATACACACACATCATTCTTGAGTGCTGAAGTTCATCTATCCACTTGTTACAATTGGAAACATTAAATGTATGAAGTGGATTGATTGTAAGAGCATCATGATAAGTGCATCTAAAGGTTCAAATTATGACCATATTTCATTTAACGTCATTTCATTGATATAAATAATGATTTGGTGTAAGAAGTAAAGGAGTGTACTCTTCGGTGTTTTTTTAGAGTACAAGACCATTAGTGAGCTAAAATTACTGAATTATTTCCCCTTTAATAGTGATAATACATTGTTATATTTAATACATGTATTATCTACATACTGCCAGTTTTCAATCACAACCACTTTTCAATCATCCCTAGAATTTCTTTATTTTTGACCTTATTTACCATGTAACCAAATT
>NW_026860589.1:0-33777 GCF_026571515.1 Ruditapes philippinarum
GAAATACGCATTCAATAGATGTATATATCTTATTGGATACATTGTATGTTAAAATTTAATGAATATACAAAATGAATGACTTTGACTACTATTTAATTATTGGTAATATATATTTATTTAGTCTTTTATGTTTTATTTCAAATAGTTAAGAACCGCCATATGAGTTATAATTTGGTTTTAATTGTGCAAATTGTGATGCAGTCCCTGTATCATTTGACCTTTTCAGTCAAATATTTCAAAACTTTCAAACAGATGTACAAAGACACTCCAGTTAAATAAATAAATCAACTTACCGAAAAAGAAAAAGAAAGTGAAAAAACAGTTTGTCACGCGAGGTCTGACGTCATAATATAGATGACAGAGGTCAGTTCGTTCACAACATATGTCCTTGTAAAATGCATCATTCTGCCAGTGCAATTGCGGATATCTTATTTGATTGTAGGTTTCAAACGACCCTGCTCTCCTGCCCCAAAATATTAAACTGCCGGTCCATAAATCGTATGTGCATGTCTAAACAAAATTGTATACGAATAAAAGATAGAGTTTGGAACATTAAAAAACAGTGACAGATTTGAGAAGGAAAACAAGTTATTCTGTCAACAATTAAGAACTACTTGAAAATGGATTCCTTGTAACTAATTAAACTATCTGATGTTGTATTTATCATTACATATCAATTGGTTAGACGCAGGTGTCTTAATTAAATCATTTTGATCGCTTACACAACATGAACAAAAGTTTTTACATACTGATCAGATGTCAAATTACTTATCTTATAACTGTCCTAAAATGTATTGCGAAAAACTGTTGATTTTCTGCAATATCTCTAGTTTGTTGAAGTTATACAGTAATGGGTAAAGGTTAATTTAATGCTATGATGAATGACGTTGAACAGAAGATTTGAGAAATACCTTTCCATGTGGTGCAAAAGGACCTCCACATGTATGTCTTACAGGAGCAGTCAATACTCTATTTGCCCAGTCGATTGTCCGCCAACCAAACCGTCCGTCGAAAGAGAGGAAGAATGATATGCACGGACATTGTGGCATGCTGGCCAATTGTTGTCTATAATAATCACGATTTTTTAGTTCTCCCTGATGCCAGTTTGTACACATAGCTTGATAGTTAGGACCTAGTCCGTCTGGTGGTGTAAGTTCAAACGTTGTTGCTCCTTGATACACTATTGGAAAAGAAAAGAGTAATAATATTAAAGTTTACTTCTAAAGTAATATTTTGTAGTTAAAAGAGCCGAAACTGCTAATATTACTTTGATTTACTTATATTTTATTTTTCATCGTTACTGATAAATTTTTACCGTCCTTTGAATATATTTGTCGCAAGTTTTGGAAGACAAAACGATAAGAATAATTTAGCGATAGATACAAGCTTAATGTTGTGTTCTATCTGTCAAAGTAGAATTATGTCTCAAAGTGATTAGGTATTTACAATTAAATTTTTCAAATAACAATATAGAACATGGAAACAAATTTGGTTAACTAGTGTTGTCAGGACTATTAAACTTTATTAAGTTTATAACATAAATATTTCAAACCAGATAGGGCGTTACATACAGTTTTCTTATTTTATGAAGATATTAAACTGCTGATTGATTTTGAAAAAAATATTTGTCAAGCAATACCTATAATCTAAGCGTGTTAACCAATTACCTAATCATTTACCTTAAATTCATAACACATAAATAATATACAGATGTTCAATACATGTACACTATGTAATTTGTTCAGTCGTTTCATTCTATACTTATTTTCCTACTCTCATAAATACATTTACGATACCTATGGTTGAAGTTTCAAGAATTAGATTGATGTCTGCTTGACGTAAATAAGAACCATCAGAACTGTCATCTAGACCATCAGCATGACCATTGACCAATAGTCCGATAAACTGCATATTTGAGACAGACTTCATAGAACCTCCCTCGTAGAAATAGAACGAGTAGGCAACTTCTCCGTCTGTCACGTAAATTACTTGGAAAGTGACCGTCTGAAATAACCAATAACATACGTGTATAACATTGAATAATACATTAGGTAATCTTCTAATATCATGCACCGTCAAAGTCGACTTCTATCCATTTTACCACAAATGAGGTTAAAAATAAAGGATTTGCAATTTTTTTTACCAAAGTACTTTATATAAAAAACGTATGAAGCATTTAGAATGTACATTTATGAGAAATGTACAACATCAGTTTACAATTAAACTTTAAAATCAAGTTTTTACAACTATATTTCTTCATTAACATTGTACGTTAAATCACTGATCAAAACAGTAACAGTAATTATTGTAATACGTGAAGAGAAAATTGATACGTTAAAGAGATAATGAATTTCTTTAAATTTGTTTTAATCTTTATATATAGAAACTATATTTAATATGTACCTCGTGCCTAGTTCCACCATATAAAGGGACCTCCTTCCAAGTTGCTTTGAAAATGAAAATCGGTGTTATGTGTACAGAGTATGTTTCATTTACAAGATTCTTCATGGATTCTCTGATACTTTCAGCGTCTGATGACATGGTATATGCCTGGTACCACACTGAACCCGAACTTCTCAAATCCAAATCTGTGAAGTAGGGAGCCAGACAATAAATACCAACTAAATCAGGTGTGTATTGTCTGTTTGCTGGAACTGTGTAACTTTGATAACGTCTGTTGAAACACACGAGCCCATTAGCACATACCTGAAATATCAAATACAAAAAATACACGCAACATTATTCAACCCTTGTTTTATTCGTACACCAATAACTTGGAACAGTTACGTAAGTTTTATTCTTGCAGCTCCAAGTTCGATTCCCTGCTATCTAAGATGAAACATTTAGCGGTTTTCTTATAAGACTTTGGCCACTGTCTCATTGTTACGTGGACATGCTTTATAATTTCGTGTTATATAACATAAAGTTTGAAATGGAAAGGCCTGACTTGAACGTTTCTTTGAAAGTATTAAATGACAATCCTAAATGAATTGTCAGAATGTGCTCTACTAGCGGTGGCCATGCTTACAAGTTGGCCTACATCCTTGCGCTTCAATATTGGAATTTTACCCCTTTAAATTGGGACTCTTTATTATTATAAGTCGAAAAAATCCTTTTTTTAAGGGTATTACACAAAGATACCGGAGGCACTTTCACCACCGTCAGTGTAATTCTCGGAGACAACTTACGTAGATCGTTCTATATCTTGCCCGACTGAACGGGACAGCAAAGGACGGTCGTACTAAAGCGTTACATCCGTCATCTGTTCCAGTCATACTGTCGTCTCCTTCTTCCTCACCATGTCTCAAATACAAACCTGATACAGTCAAAATATAAACCTTATGAAATTATCTAAAAACAAACTTGATATATAGCCAAATATAAGACTGGTGTATATTACTCAAATACAAACATGATATTACCAAAATAGAAACCCAATGTATTTAACTCAAATAACAACCTGATAAGTTCAAAATAGAAACTTTATGTATATAACTCAAATACAAATCTGATATAGACAAAATATAAACCTTATGCATATAACTCAAATACAAACCTGATATAGACAAAATATAAACCTTATGTATATAACTCGAATACAAATCTGATATAGACAAAATATAAGCCTTATGTAAATAACTCAAATACAAATCTGATATAGACAAAATATAAAGCTAATACAGTGTATAATTTGAATTCAAACACGTGTAACTAAATGCAATTTTGACATAAAATACATACATGATTAAATAGATAAAAAATTAGCACATGAATAAGTAAAAAATAAGCCATATACCTTATACAACTAAAATACATTCGCATACAATTAAATGAAATTCTGCCATTAACCCATTACTTCATGAGCATTTTGTGAAAAATGGCTGTTTTCATTGAAAAGTCTCCAGTTACAAGTTCAAATTGCTATAATACTATAAAAACTGCTTCAACACTAATCAAACTTGGCACAAATGTTGACTGGACCATTGCCCTTGCAAAAACATGCTCAGGCTTAAATTTTCTGTTACCATGGCAACGAGGGGACATCTCAAAATTGCTAAAAATCACTATTTTGCGTTGATTTTTTCCATCATTATTGATTTCAAAGTGCTGCAACTTCTCAATGGATTGAGATAGAGTCAAATGCTTTTCAGCGTTGGTTACACATTACCTTATGATCAATCTGAGGTCATTTATAGCCTCTCACAAGTCCAAAATTTTCTTTTTTTAACAACATTTCTCAAACAAAAACAAGTGTTGGGTGCCTAAATAAGGCATTTTTTCACCATTTGAGACAACAAAAAGGGGGGGGGGGGTGAAAAAGGCGTTAAAAGGCGTGTATATGAAGTAATGGGTTAAACATACGTATTTGGAGTTTTAACAAAATTCTTTTACTAATGAGCATTCGTTAATAATCATGTTGATTTACAGGAAATTCAACTTACTTTTTAAAAGCCCTTCATTGATAATTGTATTTTTTTTTGTTATTTATTTCAATTTATCCGTTTCGAAACTTTTGTACAATAAATGAAAAATAGTTGTATATTTTAATAAGTAAATATGAAAAATTGTTAAATCTTAAAATAACAAGCTACATTGAAATTCGGTCTGACTGAGGGGTTAGAGCGTGCATAATACAGACATTGGACTTAATAGCGTATTATATACTCTGATAATAGAAGGTACATGGTAGTATACCGGGCATACAGACTGTAAAAGATAGACCCGTTCTAGAAATTTCAAACATTTTTAAAGAACGTTGCTAACGTAACATTTCTAGGAAAGAATGACTGTTTACGAGATTATCTACACTAATCAACAGGGCCAAGTACAATATTCGTACAAAGCAAAACCTTTGGAATAATGGAAGACTTTCAAAAGATAGGAACCGCATCTGCCCAGCAAACATACCTATATCGGGCCGATATCGGCTATATGATGGAATATCTGTGTCGGCTACCATATATCGGACCGATGTCTATCCGATATTGACATATTTCACTGATATAGGTCCGACATCGGTCCGATTTATATTCGTTTGACATGATTTAAGTTTTATCATGGTAACGTTTTTTAGCATACAGGACCATGAAACCGGGAAAAAATTTCCGAATTTTAACGCATTTAACCATTGAACGGATATTTATCGCAATTTGCACAATGGTAAATAGTTACCTACGCACCGTACATCCGGGCACGCTTACATTTGGCGCAAAACTCAACAAGGGACAAAAGTTCGAATATTTATAATCGCTGGGTAATTTAGCATTTTATAATACCTTTTTGATAAAATATCATTAACATAATTGATATACTGGTTGAGTGCTATTGAAATTTTGAAAAATAAATAAAAAATATATGGACAAGATGGCTTTGATTTTATAGTCATACAATTTCGCGATCACGTTAAATTGGGTTGGTAATAATTTCTTTTAAACCTATAGGACCTTAGCAACTTGTTGACATAAATAAGAAATAATTTGTTCTTAAGTTTAAGCAAGACTTTGCCATTAAATTTTGTTGAAACAAAATAATTAAAAGTTACATTTTGACATTTTTTTTAACTTTTTTTGCAACAACCCATTACCCAGAAATTGTGAAATTTTAGCATGATAATCTGTCAAATTGTGAAAAAAAATAAAAGTAGTTCGAGAATATTTATTATGAAGGAAGTGGCTAGCCGCCCGTACGGCTAGCCAAAAGTTCTAGCCGTACGTGAGTCACGTACGACTAGCCAGGACACACTGTATTGGCTAGCCGTACGGCACTTTTCAAAATTATATGGAAGTCTAAAATGCATATGTTATTTTATGACTTTAAGCGAGGATTTGTACAAGACACAGCAATTGTCTTCGTATGTTTACTTTTTAGAGATTAATCGCCTTGTTTGTTGGCTACAGTAAAGAAAGTATACGAATACAGTATATATTTTTGTCATCTCAAGACGTCGAGAAAAAATAGCGTTTGGTTGCAGTTAAATAACATCAATTGAAATAGTTTACAAAACTATTTCATTTAGTCTAATTTTCAAATAAAAAAAATTATAATAATAAAAAAAACGCCGAAAATAGTTGTTGTTGGGCTCTGATAATTGCGTCAATTATCGACGATATAGAAGTTTGTCCATCATTAAGGAAAGTTTGCCTTAATTAAGGCTTATTAATTGATTGTGCTTTTATGTTCGATATTTAAAATTATATGTACTTTATTTGAAAATTATTAATTTTTTTTTCTTTTTCACCGTTTTTTTTTTCAGTATTCTTTTTATTTAATTATTTATTTATTTAATTATTTATTCCCCTCCGATCATTTTTTATTCGATCCATGTGCTTAAATAACAAAAATGATTTAACAATTCATCTTTCATACAAATAAAACAACAAATCATAAGCATGAAAATCAACAACGTTATAACTTATTACATACAACTTTGACACTTTTATCAAAATAGATTATACAACGCTTGTTCGTATTCATTTTTTTACAAAATGGCGGAACATCTTTATAAAAGTGAACACACTAGGACAAATGCGGAGACTTGATTAATATCCTCGTTTTAAGACACATAATAACATATGCATTTTCGACTTCCATATAATTTTGAAAAGTGCCGTACGGCTAGCCAATACAGTGTGTCCTGGCTAGTCGTACGTGACTCACGTACGGCTAGAACTTTTGCCTAGCCGTACGGGTCCGTACGGCTAGCCACTTCCTATAATGAATTATAATTTCAGTGTTCCATCAAAATTGTTATCGTCATCTGATGAAGAAACTCCTACACATATTCAAAAATTAAAGCTTCCACCAAGGCCATGCCCTGTACTACCAGACTGCAGAAGCAGCCTACAATCATCGTAACAGACCACGCTTACAGGCACTCCAACAACCCAGGATACATACCCAACTGTAGCGATATCATCAACCCCTCGTTCGGTTGGCAGTAATAGAGTACCATCAACCCCTCATTCAGTGGTCAGTGATCGAGTACCTTCTACCCCTAGTTCAGTTGTCAGTAATAGAGTACCATCAACCCCTCATTCAGTGGTTAGTGATCGAGTACCTTTCTACCCCTAATTCAGTTGTCAGTGATCTAAATGAAACACCAGAGACCCCTGCAGGTAGTTCCACTGCCATGCGTTCCGAAGTAGGTAAGGATGTTTGATTTATAGGTATACTCTTAAATGATTTTAAACAATAATTGGTCTTTAATTGATAAAAGATGTGCTTTTTTTAATGTCTGAATGGTTGTATTGTGTTATTTCCTTCCACTTGAAGAACTTGGGAGACGTAAGATGTCAGTATTAAATGAAATTATTCAAATTATTGGTTCATTCTGTGTATAATGTTTTTATTTGGTTAAATATTGTCGGTTAGGGTTTAAAAAGATCATGGCATTTCTTTTGATGTTCTTGTTAAGAAATCAAACTTCTAAATTTAATAGCAGTTTGTCCATGTCTCTTCATTTAAGGATGTTCACTTGGTCTGGACACTGCAGGATGATTTAATTAAAAAGAATATTCCTTTTGTTTTTTTTACTTCAGTAATTATATTGAAAGTTATGTTTCTCATTAAATAATATTTTTGTATTTTAGCACGAGATATCCGCATTTTTACCCTATTAGAAAAAATGTCTCGACAACAGACACAAATATTGGACACTGTTCATCAGGTATTTGGTGTCGTGTCAAAGTTGGAAAGTCAAGATGGTGGTGGACCAACTGAATTGCCTGATGATATTCATTTACCAGTTACAAGCATTGAAGAACTGGAGTTGGTTGAGACAGGTTTACAAGAACCTGGTTGTTTCAATGGCTTGGTAAATTTATTTTCATTAGTTAGAAAGATGTTAATTTTATCTTTGCACGAAATGAATTTATTATTGTTTTTGAAAACAAAAGTGTTTTTGCTAAACTTTTTTTATGTCACTAAAATTTTGCACACTAGTTTTCTGTCCGTCATACTGTTCTTAAAAGTTTTTGGCCTGTCATTAGTGTGCTTTTGTTTGTAACACAAAAGACATTATATTATTACTCTAGTGTAATATGTAGACATTATATTATAACTAGTGTAATATAGTATTTCTTAAATAGAGAATATCTGTTTGTTTTGCATGTAAGATTGAAAAATATTTCACTGAGCGAACACCAGATGCAATATTAATTTCATGACTTGCATTGCAACGAATGAAAATAAAATACCTGGTGTTCACGAATGAAATATATTTCAATCTTATAATGTAAAACAAATAAATTTTCTTTTTATTTCATGCTTTTTTCGTGATTTTAAATATTTTTTACTGATTTGCTGCCTGACGTCGCGCATTCTCCTTTATGAAGTCATAACATCATGATGTCACATCATCAATTTTGAAATATAATCCTGTTAAATCCTCCAATTTTGTTACACTTTTAACATGATAAATGATGACATCGACTTTCTTTTCTTAAAGAAAGAACATTTACGTATGACGGCATTTTTTTGGGCCTGTTATTCCATTTAGTTATATTCTTTTCATCTGCATTCAGATATAGTCCGGCAGCTGAAGTCGAATTAGATTGTAGAGAATGGTTTCGAAGTGCATGTGACAGAGACGGGGGCCGTAAAAGAAGACAAAAAACCAATGAAGGTGTCCAAGAAACACCCACTGAATAGAACTTTTAAATATATTTATAGCGATATTGAAAGAAAAAAGATGGCTCTTTTAATTTGGAAGTAATGTAAAGGACTTGTATCATTCTAGCCTAATAGTTCAAGAACATATACTAAGAAGAATAAATCATACATAAATAGTGATATAGTTAAACTAAACATTAGGCCATCCTTAAAAAATTGTTTGTGTGTAGTGCTCCGACCCTATGTTCAAGAGGTGGGTGGGTAGGTAGGTAGGGGATTTTTTTTTTTTTTTTTTTTGGAAATTGTTACAAAATTGGAGCATACTGAGTATAGCAATACACAGTATATAGCCTCCCATGATATACTGTGCATTGTATTTAGACAAATTAAAATATGTAGGCAAATGTATTTCTGTTGATATTTTCTTTGTTTAATATTTCAAATGATAACAGACATACAATGTAACACTTTTGTTGTTGTTTATTTTGCATCTGTTTCATCTTTAAACAAAATAACTGAACTTGTTCCTTATTTACTGACATTAACAATGTCTGGAAAAAGGTGACAATACCTTTAATAAAACAAGTGGTATGAGAAAAATATATACAATATGATTCCTTGACAGATCTAGCCCTTTGAGAAAATAGAACAGAATTAGTCTCAATACCAGTATTTCAGTGTTATTTGAAAATGCAATTTGCATTGCAAGTATAGGTGTTTTGTTTGTAAAATCAATGATTACCACCTTTTTTGATGACCACCTAAGATTTCATTTACTGGTCCTGACTTGTCAAATACTAAATGCACAAAGAAGGGAGGGGTGTAGCAAATCCATTTTTCTCATTACTATTGAATAAAAGGAATTATCCTGCAAATAATATTAATCTGGTTAGAATATAATTATTTGAAATTAAATGACTAACAGCAGAATTTTTTAGCTCTTTTTATGTTATTGTTTGTTTTTGTTTGTTTTTTTTCTTTTTTGTTTGTTTGTTTTTTGTTAAATTTTAGGGGTACACTTGAAAATTTAGATTACCTTGCCACTTAGCCAACAAACCATGTTAATTAACTCCATTCACTAGCCAGCATAATAATAGATCATTATGTATGTTACACCTGTCACACAGTCGTATGTACTTACCATATATGGCAGTGTAGTATGTAGAAAAATCTACGTCACCTGCTGTATACATGTATAGTGTGTAATCAACAGGTCCTGGAGCCTGGAGTTTGTTTTGAAAGTTGGATTAAAGAGAGCAACAATTAATAAACCCCTTTGGGTGTTTAAAAGGGAATATAGTACGGACAATTACAAAGGAGAAAAAAGGAACAAAAACAAAAGAAAAAATAAACAGTGCATGATTGCATCAAAGATTAAAAAATATGGCTATTAAATTACAATTTAGGAAAAGGTAAAATTAATGAATAATTATCATTCTTATAAAGAAAACACAGGTATAACTTATTTAAAAGTATCGGGAAAAGACCCATTAATTTCCAGCGATTTTCCCGCGAAAATTTTATCAATTAACTTGTTTTTTCAACAAGTTTTAATGTAACCTCATGAATGGCAAAATGATTTAAATTAATTTATGTCAACAATAAAGTTTTTCTGGTATTATTTTGTGTAAAAATGTATGTATACAGTGGTGGCCTATGGTTACGGAGGGTAATCTATTTTAACATTCATTGATGTATGTATTTTATCTTTGAAGCAAGGTTGCAATCTTTTTTTTTTCATTTTTATACCAAAAAAATCAAATTGTATTCAAGTTAGATATGTCAACTCATGTAAAATCATGTAAAAAAAAATTCATGAGGGTACCATTTCTGTCAATTTTCACATAACAAAGTGACAATCTTTTTTCACTTTTATATAAAAAATAAATCGAATTTTAGTCTGGTTTAATATGTCCAGACAAAAACTTTATATTTGTAAAAATATCTTGAAGAGGGCATCATTTCCATAAACTGTACCGTGTACGTATATATATTCAACATTTAGTGGAATGAATAGGAAAATCGAGTACAGCTTCACACAGTGTGTAAGAGATTCATCCGATCGGAAATTATTTTAGCTAATATCTTCGAAAGGGGATCGAATTTTATAAGATTTAATGTTAAATAATTAACAAAAGAACAATTCATTCACATGTCTGGCTTGGAAACTGAGAATTTTTATGCCCTTTGCGAAATTTTAAGGTTTCTGGCGAATGTGAAATCGCCGATGTTCGGGGTCGAAGTTTGGCAAAATATCGATGAAAAGCGTGCGTTTATTTTGGTTTTGGAATACAATTCTTTTACTCTTCTACTTCTCAGTTCAAAATTTGTCTGAAAAGTTATTGGAAAAAGATCTTTTTAACAGAATGGGTAAATAATGATCTCAAAAAAAAAAAAAAAAAAAAATCCTCGAAGGTGTAAAAATTTTTTAGAGTCGGGGCCATTTTCATGGGTCGGTCGGAGCACTACAAACAAACAATTTTTTATGGATGGCCTTATTGAGATATATTTAAGAAACAATATCAGTTTCTGTGTTGTTCATCGGCTATTTAAAATCAGTTTAAGCTTGTGTGTCAGGCAGGATTATATATATTGTGTTTACATCGTTGCTGGATTAATGATTCTTCAGCCCCTGACCAGTTTAAAGTGACGCCATTCTGGCACTTGTATGAACAAGCTGCATACTTGGGATGACGTTTTTATGGTGCTTACGAGTTCGCGTCAATTTGTCTTATAAAACTTATATCAATCTGTTGGGTCGGTGAATGTGAGATGTTACTTTAGCATCATATGAAAAGAAGAAAAAAAGTGAACTGAAAACATCAGAAAAAGTGCGTTATTATTTTTGCCGTAAAAAGAATTTGAAAACTATTTTATTGAGGGAGAACAAAAAACAGCGGCATATTTGTGTAGTCCATAATCAGTGCTTATTGGAAGTTTACGCCGTTAAAATCCTTCTTTGTTATAGAAACAAAATCTCAAGGAGTGTTAGATTTACATAAGATGTACATATTGTTATTGTTTTTACTCATTCAGTATTTCAATCGCACATATCAAATATTGAGATTATGGTCATAGCTTCATGATAATCAAATAATTTTTACAATTATAATACTAAATCCTGCGATTTGTGAATCTATAATTCAATTATTGTTTTTGATTCGTTATTATAGGTTGTTTTTTTGTTTTATGCTTTGTAAAAATATTATAAATCCATTTTATTACCATGCCTTGCCAAATGTATAGTCAAGTCTAGTCTTTATTTTTTGCATTGTTTTTTACATTGTTTTATTCTTACATTTATTTTCTTTAATAATTCTGCATAATTGCTGATATTTTTTATTTATTTTTTTCTATTATTGCATAATAGCTGAAGTATAGAGAAAAAAAACACCCATACAAATGCAATGTTGTAGATTCATTCTCAGTTTTTAAATGGAATTTAAATCATAGCTTTTGAACATATTAAGTTTTATTATTGGCATTTTTAATTTGTTTGTTTATAATGTTTTACCAAGGAAGCAGAACTAAATTGAATTATTACTAGTCTTTTATATCTTTTTTTAGTCAGGTATGTTTTTATTTAAAGTGAAGGTGTATATTTGTTTAGAAATGGAAGCATGAGAAAAGAATTAACAGTGATGTTTGTACAATATATATATTATTTATCAACAGAAATAACAATTGAAGATGGCCATAAGGAGTTGTTTACCAATTAATGCAATCTAATGTAAAAGTCAAAAAAATATTATTTAATGTGGGAATCTGAATATTAGTTATAGTATGATAAAATGATATAATGTCATCAGTGGGGAACTTTCTCAAGAGTGAATCTATTATATTCTTTAAAATTTTGATTTCTTAAATTTTATGTCTTCATTATAAAGATTCAGTAACCATGACAATTTATTTTCTTATTTACTTTCAATAATTATATATTAACAAAATTAATATGAGTGTTATTCTATTACCAGTATATTGTCTGTGATTTTTAAAGGAAATTTTTGATTTCATTTATGAAATGGACTTAAATGTCTATTTAATAGATTAATGATACAATTAGACTTCCTTAAACACTAAAAAAACTATTACAACATTAAATAACATAGATTGAAGACTAATATTGTTTTTTTTTTTTTGGGGGGGGGGGGGTGTTGTGCACTTTTTCTCACATACTTCTCAAATATTTATAACAAAACGATGAAAAATGGATTGTTTGCTGTTATGTTATTGGGTTTTATTTGCAGTCTGCGATAAACAATTTAATTTTGATAAAGCAACAAATACTTGTTTACAGTACCATTGTCCTTTAAAAATACAAATATATTTTTAGCTCGACAATACGAAGTATATGGAGAGCTGTCCTACTAGCCCCGGCGTCCGCGTCCAGATTTCAGATTAAAGTTTTGGTGCAGTAAAATATTTCTCACTATAACTTTGTCATTTCTAAAGGCATCAACTTTAAACTTAAAATATATGTTCCTTATCATCAACCACATCTTATGTGACAAGGTTCATAACTCTAGCACCAATATTTTCAGATTTATCTCCCCTTGAACTTAGAATTTTCCTTAAAAAATAAAATTTTTTACTGTTACTTCTTTATTTCTAAATGGATCAACCTCATACTTCAAATATATGTACCTTATCATCATCCCCATCTTATGTGACAAGGTTCATAACTCTAGCACCAATATTTTCAGATTTATCTCCCCTTGAACTTAGAATTTTCCTTAAAAAATACTATTTTTTACTGTTACTTCTTTATTTCTTAAGGGATCAACCTCATACTTCAAATATATGTACCTTATCATCATCCCCATCTTATGTGACAAGGTTCATAACTTTAGCACCAATATTTTCAGATTTATCTCCCCTTGAACTTAGAATTTTCTTTAAAAAATATTATTTTTTACTGTAACTTATTTATTTCTAAAGGGATCAACTTCATACTTCAAATAAATGTACCTTATCATCATCCACATCTTATGTGACAAGGTTCATAACTCTAGCACCAATGTTGCAAGAATTATCTCCCCATCAACTTAGATTTTTTTACTAGAAAAATGTTATTTTTTACTATAACTTTTTTTAGTTTTAAAGGTATCTACCTCAAACTTCAAATACTTATTCCTTATAATCAATTATATTTTATGTGACAATGTTCATAACTCTTGAAGTAATTTTTACAGATTTATCTCTCTTTGAACTTAGGATTTTCTTTAAGAAATATTATAACTTTGTTACTTTTTAAGGTATCTACTTCAAACTTCAAATATATACTTCTTATCATTACATACATGTTGTGTGACAAGGTTTATAACTCTAGCGTGACTATTTCTACAATTATTTCCCTTGATCTTGGAATTTATTTTAACAAATGTTATTTTTTTACTATAACTTAATACATAATTATACATAATTGATTTTTCTTTCATAGTTTTGTCCTCCTTACTGCGTCCAGTATTCTATTAGTCGAGCTTGGCTGTCTCTTGTGACAGCTCTTGTTTCCAATCTTTGTTAAATTCTTTTTTGACTGTGATGTTAACTGCTGTACACAATTAACATACATTTGTTAAAAAAAATATTGATTCTATGATATACATGTATATTTGCCAAATGAAAATAAAAAGCTTATATTTAAGCTCAATTGTGTTTTTTTGTTAATTGGAATGAAAAAATCAAAGTAAAATGTTTTATTAGAAGAAAAATTAAAGGTTAATTTATGTCGGTATGACACCGGCTTCAAATCGATCTAATGATATACAGCCGATATCGGCCCGACTTGTAGCCGGGTTGCACATCCGACATCTGTCCGATATAAGAAATCGATATCGGGCCGACATAACAACTGATATCGGGCTGATATTGGACCGATATAAAATTTTTGCTGGGTGTTCGCTGACGGTCAGAAGGAGAGAAGAGAGTAAGGAGATTGTAAATAACCAGAGAGCTTGTTTCCAGGAGATTTATTGAGTAAAATCAAATAGATATTAACCTGTTTTCTGAGATAACAATATAATAAAGTTAAATTAAACGTAAATCAAAACTCAAAGTTAGCATAACACATGTTAAATAAATATAATGTGAACATATGGCTTTTTAACATTTTATGTGCTAGAAAATAAATCTTGAAATAAGCAAATATATAATTTACCCCAGAATGATAATGAGTATTGATTTCAAATAGTCATAAATATTTTTTGGAGTTTCTTGACCTTGGTGGATACTAAATTATAAAATAATACAGGGTGGATACTAAATTATAAAATAATACAGTTACAAGAAAAGCATTGATGCAAAGCATCAAAGGGCGTCCAAGCAAGAATACAGAAAGTGAAGATGAACTAGTAGACATATGGTTAATTGGTTTTTACCAGAATGAACGGAAGAAAGACATAGCTTATTTTTTCTGTAAAATATTTGTTCTGTAACGATATCCTACATCTACTCCAAAACCGGGAAAGACCGGACAATAAACGTATGATACTATTCGCCGGTCACTAGTGAATCCCGGTCAAAATAGACCGGGAGAGACCGGGAATCACCGATAGAAGTAAAATACATTCCTCTATAAATAGATTTTCGGAATGTTAAGGTCATCAACTCATCATTCTATTTTAACATACCATAATAACCCACTGTGTTCTACAAAATGATAAATAAAAAAACGAAGAGACGGAAAAGGTTATTTCATTTGTAAATGTTTGCATTGCGAAAATCTCCAGTTCGCTATTCATTGTACATATCGCGACATTTCATTTCTAATTAATAATAATCAAGCACCCTCATACCGGTCGGAATGATCGGCTTTTATTATGACCGACTAAAAGGCTCGAGAAGTTGCTGTCGCCCTTTCACAAAATCTGATTTCATTCCATAAGGGGCGCCGCGCTTCGGCGCGGACGCCAATGATTTTTCAAAACATCAATATCAAAAGTTTCTTTAAGCTATTTAAAATCAATATTATAGAAATCAACATCATTGACTAAATAAATTACAATGTAAACGTATTCTTATATTTTATTTTTATATTTTAACTATATACTATTTGTATAAATGTTATAAAAGTACACAATCCTTTAAATTCTCAAAGGAAAATTTTCCTTGACATTTTACCCGAGAGATTTTACTGAAACGGTGATACATTCCCAAAATCACATGCATATGTCGTTAAAATGTTTTACACATTTAATCAGAGATTCACCGAAATTGAAGAGTTTCTAACATTTCATCATAATAATTATATTCATGATCAATTGTATCGGAGGCGTTTTCAAAATCTTCGAATAATAATAGTTCTAGTATTTTGTTAGGTTGAGCAAAGTCTATTGTTTCATAAATGAGAGGAACAGTTTCGCCAATATAGAAACATCTTATGAAACCTGTTTGTGCATTATCTATTATAGATTTTATAACCTTTTAATTTTATTTGCTATGGCTTTTGTTTCAATATTGTATTCTACATTTAACAAACTTATAGGCCCCCAGTTACTTAATATTTGCGTGTCTTTATTTGGTTTTGGTAAAAGATAAATAATACTTTAATTCTGTAAAGTTAAAAGATTACCTCTATCCTAAGAGTAATTTATAGATTGAATAAATATGTTTTGATATCAGACCAAAATTTACGTAGACTTTAGACATAAAGAAATAAAAAAAATAAAAGTATAAAGATGAGATTATTTACAAAATAAACAGATACTCGAACAAAGCTTAGTAAACATACAAATGCGAGCGTTTTATAACCAGAAATAATATGAAGACGAGAATGATCTTGTTTCTACATATCGAGAAGTATTTATTATAATTGTAATGCGAGTCTTGTTCAAATGTAATCTGGGCGTAGGGATTTTCATAATACAGGATAAAAATAGACGGCAAAACTTAAATAGTATGACAGTACAAATGATGAAATAAATAAACACAAATTACAAATCGATAAATCTGAAACTTACCAGACTGAATTACTGTAGGCTCTGTAGTTGTTGTTGTTTCTGTTGTTGTTTTAATAGTTGTAGGTTCTGTAGTTGAAGTACTTGTTGTTGGTTCTGTAGTTGTAGAAGAATCATTATTGTTGTAGTAATAATCAATCTAAACCTTATGTAGTTAAAAATATTCCCTATTTCTTTTATAACTATAACACAACAGTCTTGTCAATTGTACAAAACCGTGCTTTCTAAATATTGTTTTCAACAGAGATAAACAAACAAAAAACTTGTAACAAGAGCAATTCGTGGCTTCATACAAACAGATACAATTTCATTTCAGATGATGAATAAGTAATCAGATGTATATCTAATATTTTTTTCTATGAGATATGTTCAAAAACATCGTGGACTCCTGTTGTCGCTTCTACATGGTTAATTGCATAATGTTTTAATAAAATGCTAAGTATGTCATTTATCAATTTGGAGTTTGGATATAATTTACAAGCGATATTCTTATACAATTCTCTGAAACAAAAAGCTTCTCAATATATATTTCAGCAATACTTGCCAACGCAGGTTTCATTACTGGTCAGTTCAAAACCATCTTCACAATCACAGGAATAGGAACCAAGACTGTTTATACAAACTGTTCGATGTGCGTCTGTGCATGGATTATCCGAGCATTCGTCAATATCTGTAATGCAAAACTGTCCAGTGTAACCAGGATCAGAACAACATATTACAGTCACATGATAACATTTTCGAGCTTAATTAAAATTAAAATAGCATCCACAAGGCGTCCATACGAAAATCCATCATGTTTGGAAAACCAATTTACTTAAAGCTGCATTAAATATGTCAACATTTTTTCCGTTGGCTTAAAAACCAAGCAATTCCAGTTCCGTTACCGTTTTTAACAGTATTGATGTAAATCTCATTCAATATTGTTCATAAGTTATCATTAAAAAAACACGGTAAAACAAAAGTTCGTATACGAATTTTAACATGTACTATATGATTAGCTAGTGTATGCACTACAGGCCGGGGTAAAATCAATTCTTACTATGTTGATAACACCAAATGTGAGATATTTACCGTTTTGTTTCACGGTGCATTAGCCCTGTCGTTCACCAAAAAGTAATCATGTCCTCAAAACGATCGAATTTTTATGAAAACATCGTAATAAGATGCGGAAATATACCGTTAAATTCGGACTTCTACTTTTTTCTATTTCTATTGATGTATGGATGACCCAAAGACGTAGTTTCTCATGCAAATAGAAACTGCACTTCCGATTTCGCCACAATGAGGTTGCAGAATTTTAGGGTTATAAAAGTCATTTTTGTTGTGTGATACCAACATAAAAAAGGAAGTTGATTTGAAACACATTTAATTAAAGAAATGAAGATTTTTCTTTTTTTTTGAAAACTTATTTTATGCAGCTTTAAAAGGAGATCAATGCGCATTTTGAAAAAAAAAATACAATAAAACTATAGAGTGTTTTATTGTAATGAATATAAGTTTAGTATTTGTATTTTGGGGTTTATTTTAACGTCGACCTCTTAGATTTATGTGTTGAATAGCTAGCATTCTAATTTAATCAAATACAAATCTTTCTCCTCTTTACTTTACAAAAAAAAACCCACACACATTTGGGTTTTTCTTAAGCTTTTAGTAATCGTATCGTGTTTGCCATTCACAATACTAGAATCTTATTTTGCGAACTTTAAAGTTTTGACATTACCTCGACATACGCCGTTTACTTGCATGTATCCAGGTACACAATTACATTGGTATGAGCCGTTTGTATTCTCACACGTTGAGTTTTCCGGACAATCAAACGTTCCGGTTTCACATTCGTCGGTATCTTCACTGCACGTGTCTCCTTGCCAACCAGTCTTACATGTACACATACCATTTATAGTATTACATAACTGTGTTGTGTTTTCATTACAGGCGCACGTACTGTTGCACTCATAACCAAATGTATTCTGTCGACAACCTGAAAATGAAATTAAAGTTTCTTAAAAGTATAAAGAAAGCCGGAATCTATAAATGACATGTGTAAAACTTGCGGATGGTGATGACTGCAATATATATATTTTTAATGTTTAATCTTATATTTCTTGAGGTTCTTTGTTTTAGACTTTTCTAATACAGATAGCTGCAGAAAATTACACAATAACCTTTTTTGAAAGTAATCTTTAAAGTATAATATAACTGTGTTGTGTTATAATTACAGGCACAATATGCCTCAGAAACCATATTTATTTAAGCCTTTAGAAAAATCAAACAAATGTTTATCAATATTTTACTTATGTTAAATGCATGTTAGATGCTCAACAGGTAAAGAAAGTAGTGTTGAATGTGCAGTCATGTGTCATAAAGGCAGCAAAATGTAAACGAAATAGTATTTGACTTCAATACAAAATACTAGTTCACTATAATCATACCAATTGCCAACAAAAAATAAACACAAAAAAAAAAAACCCCACAAAAAACAACAAAAAACAACAAAAAAAAGATAGTTAAACAATATGGCAAATGAGTATTTCTTTAGAAACTGTACAAAGATGCCAAAAATTAAAAGTTTTTTTTTTTAAAAATACAAATGATAGTATTTCTAAGGCATATAATGACTTGAAATCTTACAAAAGACATTGTTTAAATGTTTGTTTTTTTGCATACAAACTACGATCATAGGTATACATTTACGAAGAAAAAAACATGCATTAACGGATAATTTCGGGTGAACACTGTTGTTTCACCTTTCTTATATGCGCGACTCTTGGTGGCATTAAGGGGTAGCATTTTGCATTGACGGCACTGTAAGTCGATAACGAAAACATAACCTTTTAATTACATCGCAAGAACACGTGTGAAACATAACATAATGATTTCCCTTTTCCGAAAACATATTACGAATTGCCAAAATAGACGTATATTGTAATGCAAGAATGTCACTTATGCAAATTTAAACTTGCGTTAACATCTACAGAAACCCGTAGGTTATCATCTCCCTCGACCTGCGGGCTCGGGATATATTTGCTTCTGTACATGTAAACGCACGAACAACTGTACATGAACACTTTATTGTAAGGTGATTGATATTGCTTACCCTCTTACTAAAGTTAAAATAGCCAGCATGATATGTCAGAGCGCAAATTAAAGCTTTATCTTAGTAAGATGTATTATTGTAATGTATTAATCTTGCCGTTATTTTATGCTTCAGTTATCAGTGAACTTTACCTTGACAAGCTCCATCACTGGTCGTGAAATAACCTACGTCACATTTGCAGTAGAAAGACCCTTCAGTATTGATACAGTTCGAGTTATTCGGGCACGTGTTAGTTTCGCACTCATTAATGTCTTCTTGACATCTAACTCCGCTCCATCCTTTGGAACAGTTACACGTTCCGATGATAATGTCACATGATACGGTGTTGTCATTGTCACAATTACAGGTTTCTGTGCAGTTATCTCCGTATTTACCTTCCGGACAGGCTGTGTAAATATCAGAGAGAGTAGCTTATTATTAAAAGTAAAGAAATTCCAACAGCCGTTTGGTCTTTTCATTTTAAGAAAATATAAATAAGACATCTTTTGCAAAAAGCGATATTGGCCGTGAAGTGTAAAGCTGATGTATGGGGACGTTTATATGTACTTGTATTTTTATTGCCGACTCGCAAAATAAATTTTGTTTTTTTTCCGGTGTATATCATGAGTCTAATTCAAAATCGTATATTAGTCGATATACTTAAATGAGGAGTCATTAATCTTAACCAAGAATTGAACTTTTTTAGTTAAAAGGGTTGGGTTGGGTTGGATTTTGCGTTGGTAACATCGTACCAACACAGTTAAGGTCAAATTCCGAAGGCAAAGGAAGACCTAAAATATGATAAACAAGATTAACAAGGAAAGGCGGCGTTCAATGAACGCAACACCCACACGATCCAGCAAAAACAGCCAGTGACAAGTAGCCCAGGAGGGCCCCAAACAAAAACAGGACAGAGCACAAGGCAGAGCATGGACAGGTTAATCACTAAAATCATACATAAGAAGAAATAATAAGTAACCGATAAGGAAGTAAAAGAAAACAAATAATAGGCCGATAAAGTCAAAGGGCACAGTGGAAGGGGACAGGAGACCCGGGAAAGGGGGGGGGGGGCGGTAAATAAAAGGAATAAAACTAGGGCCAAAGGGGAGGATACTTACCGTAGACGAGAAAACAAGGGACAAAAAACAAAAGTGCCACCAAAACAGTATGAAACAACAAAGACATACATTTGAGGAACACAGAGGGCGCTGCCTTTGAACGGTCGGCAGCATAAGTACTGCTGGGGAGTTTAAACCGGTTAATGGTGCACCAAACCTCACTCATAGCCCTACTATGTTCCTATAAACGAGACAGTGTAAATAAAATGAATCCCCGCTAAGTGAAATTTTAAAAGTTGTCATGGTAACGAAAGGTGAAATAAAACATCGAAATGCTCATGTAGAAACATACAAAAGAAAATCCAATGACCATAACAAAGTACTCAATGTCTTAAATGAAGACAGAGCAACAAGGAGATCACCTACAAGGGCCCGACGAAGCAAGACATAAGATGAACGTTAAGGCAATTCAGTCCCAAAGGGCTTTAAGAACTGTCCATCATAGAGTTCCACTTGGTCCGTCAGATGAAATTAAAAGAGGAAAGCGTAGCGTCCAACTGTAAATGGGTTGAACACTAAGCATGCGGTATGTCTGAAAATAGTAGGAGCATAACCCCTTTAATAAAACGTTTAATAATCTTAGTGAAAACAACAGAAAATTTACAATGACCCAAGATCTTACAAAGTTTGTAAACAACATCCCCGTAAAAATCAGGTTGGCTAATCCCTTGTCGCAGAAGTGTTTTTAGATCACTATTGAATTTTGAAATTAAATCAAAGCTATGATTGTAAAATTTTGTAAAATATTTACGTAATTTATAATAGCGGTAGCCCTGTTTTAGTAGCTTACCTATAATGAAAATATTTCGCTCGTTAAAATCCTTTACGTTGCTACAAGCTCTAGCGAATCTAATCAACTGAGATATATAAACCCCCTAAGATGTTGCATGCGGTACGTCTCCATCCAAATGTGGATATTTTACTATACCATAATCAAAGTCCTCTCTTTTATCATAGATTTTCGTGTGAATACAATTGTTTCTGATAGTAATATGAAGATCCAAAAATGATAAAGGCAAATTTCAAGAATTCGTTTTATTAAGCTGTAGCCCAGTAGGATAAATATTAGACACCATTTGATCAAAATAAGAATTATCTAAATTAAAAATGTCATCAAGGTATCTGGAAGTTTTATTAAATACTAATATATCATCTTGTTGTGTATTTTCAGAGGGACTCAACATAAAGTATCTTCATAGCAATATAAAAACAAATCGGCGACCAGGGATGCACAATTAGTACCCATGGAAATTCCTATGATTTGTTTAAATAGGGTATTACCAAACCTGACATAAATATTGTCTAAAACAGTTGAAGCTTGACAGTTCTTAATTTTCAATTTATCGAAAATTTCACCGGAATTCTCAATGGACCAAAATAGATATTTGCCGGTATTTTCGTACACTTTATCACATTATCTAATTACATGTGTTTTAATGGCAGTCAAACAAGACGTCAATAAAATAGAAAGTTTACTTGTAGTGCTAGATGTAGAATTAGCAATGAATCTGGCCTTGTAAGTTTTTTTTATGTAATTTAGGAATCCAATACATAATAGGAAGGTTTATTTTTTTTCATCGATTCGGACTTGAGGGAGCGTGAGGGATGTTGCACTTATTCATTATCCCTCATGTACAGACTCAATCAAACCGAGTCTGCAATTCTTATGTAATTTTGTTGTGATTTATGCTTCCGAGGGATCACTTTGTTTCCAGAATTTTATACTTCACAACAGCAGGTTTCACGTGCTGTGTGGCAGCTGTAAAAGGTTGGCCCGTACTTCACTTCAGTGTTGTTATATTTTTCTGGTCCTTCGGAATCATTGATACCAGCACTATTAAGTGTTGAGAATTGAGTACCGCTCAAGCCGGTTCTAGGGGGCGTGAGGTATGTTGCACATTACAGTATCCCACATGTACATACTTAATCAAACCGAGTCTGCAATTTTCATGTTATTTTGTTGTGATAAATGCTTCCGAGGATCACTTTGTCTCCAGATTTTTTTAGCAACGATCCGTTTCCTAGAAGAGAAGCAAGTATAAGTGAGGTGCTTTTCCCAGGAAAGAGCAAGTCTTAGAACGGTCCACTTTCCACAAAAAAGCAAGTCTTAGAGAGGTCCGCTTTCCCGATAAGAAGCGTGTCTTTGAAAAAACCGCTTCCTAGGAAAGAAGAAAATCCTAGGTCCTAGGAGCGCAACAAGTCTACGGTGCGTATCAAGATTAACTTGTGCAGCAAGTCAATTCAGCGCAGCATGTCAGGGAATCGCAACAATTCCAAAGAGCGCAGCAAGTCCAACTAGCACAGTAAGTATAAGTAGCGCACAAACTCAAGGAGCGCAGCAAGCTTAAGATGCACAGCTAGTTGAAGTGCTGAAGCAAGTCTAAGGGCACACAAGTTTAAAAAACACAGCAAGCCTCAGTAGTCTAGCAAATCCAATCCTGCAGCAAGTCTAAGGAGCGGAGCAAGACATACATGCAGTTGTTCTTAAGCAATATTCACAAGTTATGCTTGGAATCTCAAAAGTGAAACTATAACTTGACAATAGGGACCTCGTCCGGGATCACGTTTAAGAGGTATAAACCGAGCTATATGTATTGCGACTAATGGTTTTAGAATAGGGGAACACTAGGGTTATCCGGCGGTAATATATTATTGTTCATTCAAGATATATAAAAAGAGTGCATAGCAAGAGAGAAGAGATCCCGTGAAAAAGAAAGACGACAGTTAGAAATAAGTTTTGATCTTTAAAATGAAAGAAAAAGAGATTGATATAAGCAACCTAAATCCAGCAAAGTAACCACCAGTGAGGGGGCAAGTCCCTTAGACTAAAAATACATAAATTTGTTGAAGCAAACGATAATATAGATTAATTTCTTGAGAGGTTCGAGAGGCTTGCCGTCAGTCAAATCTGGAAAAAAAGACACTTAGGCCATGAGTTAAAGCTCATTATTATTAGGACAAGGTCTGGAACTATTTACAAGTTTGTCCATGAAGAAGCCAATGAGTATGATACTTTTAAGAGTACCAGTTGACTGAAGAGGGTTTCAGGATGAGCAGACACAGCAGACTACTTCCTGGTGAGTCTTTTGGTTTCTTACAAAATTAAATCAATCCATACGCGAAACCCCAGGTGAACAACTTCATATGCTGATCAACATTCCTGTAAAGTTTGATTACACTAGTTCAAGCACTGCAACTATATGCGACACAACATGAGAACACATGGACGGTCGGACCAGGCAAATCCAAAGGCATGAAAACAAAAGTGGAGGAATCATGTTGTTTAAAAGCGTCGGCCTTCTGTTAATCCGACCTGTCTGTCTTCCTGTCGTCCATCAGTGTTGTCATTTATGGACGCATTTCAAAATTGTTTAATGTAAATATCAGCACATTTACACGACTTAACTCTGTAGCCAAATATTCAATGTCACACTTTGACTTTGAAGGAATTTGCAATGCTGTTTATGTATTTTATCTTTAAATGGATTGATTAAAAAAAATCAACAACTTTGCATAAACATTTGGATAGGGAATCGACGTGTCTCACGCAAGAAAAAATGCCCTGCTGGCCTACCTAACGATGATCAATTGTTGCTGGTTTTTGTTGGGGAATGCATTCATTGAATTTAGACCTTTTTTGTTGATTGTTGTTTTCATATTTTAGGCTTTTAGGTCAATGTCACACTAATAAGTCCAAAGTCATTATATTTTAAAATGGAACATAATTTGCATTGTGTCATAAGTAATTGATAATATATCTGTCTCTCATAAAATTTACATGATTTTACATGACAATTCACGTAGACATGTAAAACAAACAACAATACAAAGACACATCAGTGACTGTTACCTTTTTATCTTAAGTCTGCCTATGATAAAAATTATACAAGTAGTTGACGGGATACACGGGGATTATAACCTGAGTGAGATAAATATGACACGAGGTATAAGTCGAGATTTATACTTATGTAAGCAAGCTATATTCTCTCGTATATCCCGCCAGCAACTTTTACATTATTATTAACGATTAAAATCAGCAACTTCTTTTCAACTAAGCGGGGAAAAAATCAGGTAAAGAAGATGACATCATATATTCAACGGCTTCCCGAAAGAGTTATTTAAGTATCAAGTTATCATTGCGGTTAACTTTTAATTATTGCTTTTGAAGTAACGGCATTTGAATAAAGAAAAAGAGAACATTATCATTATATGAATTTTCCTTTTTCCCTGAGACGTCATTATGCTAAAAACAAGCCACATGGACCTCAAATCACATTAAAATCGAATGATCACGGATAACTTAAATTATCATTATCATATATCCATGGAGATAGGAGCCATTTTAATATACGTGGCCTTACATTATCTCCCATTCGAAAGATCTCTGTTCATATGCTCGGGACAAATAAAAAAGGATAAGGATAACTTAAATCACCATGAGAAGATATCCATAAAATTCAAGCAATTATTATGTACGTGAAGTTTTTAATATTTTAATAATACGTGTATAAAATACTGTTGTTTTTAAAAACATTACGTATACATCTAAATCAAATTTCAAATAATAAGAATCATTTGGCCTTTATCCAGAGTCCCTTACTTCTTTGTTTGATACCATTAAAGCAATACCTTCTCAAGTATTCCAATACTATGAATAATCTTAAGTTAACTTCTTAAAGAATTTAAGATAAAATGTTTGGTAACTGATGTAATTATCATTTATTTTGTCAAACGTAATCCTATTACGTCAATGCTAAATCCCTATACCGCAATGCTAGAGATGTGGTTAATATTTGCTAAATATAAAAGAAAAAAAAAGAAAAACATGTGTGCAGTTGAATAATAATGGGGGTTATTTCATAATTCCATGTGAAATCTTCCAACAAAAAAAAATTAAGAAACTCAGTTGTCTATTCCTCCTGTTTTAAATGTGCCGTTAAACTGTTCGGAAAACAATTTCTTTCTTTCATACAAAGTGTTTACTAAATATATTTGGAATGTAAGCCCCTAACATCATTGAGTTTCAAAAAGGTTTTTACACAAAACTTCAGACTGTTTATAATAGCTTTTTCCTTACTATATAATACTATATAAAGGAATGTTGTCAGTGACAAGTTAAAATGAACTGTAAATACTTTATCAGGATACGGATCATAATTATAATTGTATTTTTTTATCAATACGTGTTTAAATCACTGCTTGTAAGATAACGTAACATGTAAACTAAGTGTAAAATGATAAATCTTTATAATTCATTACTTCTCAGTTAGACATACCAATATAATTAAGACAGTCCCTTCCAAAACATTCCAAACCTCATGACGTTGAAATTTAAGCTATCTATTTATTATGTAGGAATTATGAAAGCAAAGGTGAAAGTGAGTTACTAGATGGGGAAAGTTTATAAAATATGTCTCTTCATTGAGGTGTGTAAAATAAGACATGTGATAATTTTCAGGGATAAATCAGTAATCTGCTCAGGGGCATGAATTAAAGGTTATATATCTTCATTATACGTGTCAATTAAATAGATTGATTGATGTATTTAGCGTAAATTCATGTTTCTAACAGTTAATTTAGAATCATGATCTCTATTAACAAAACAAAATTCTGGAAACAAAGTGACCCCTCGGAAGCTTTAATCACAACAAAATAACATAAGAATTGCAGACTCGGTTTAATTGAGTCTGTTTATGCGAGATAATGATTAAGTGCAACATCCCTCACGCCCCCTTGCACCGGCTTGAGCGGTACTCAATTCTGAACACTTTATAGTGTTGGCATCAATGATCCAACCTTGTGAACAAAGATTAATTGCAATGTTTTAATAATTTATCGTAAAATGTTATATACAATGTAATTAAATCAGTTTGCCTTTATTCATAGTTTTTTTTAATTTGCATAATTTAGACAATACCTTCGCAAGCAATTCCATTTTCAGTAAACCCTGCGTCACAGCTGCACCTACCGCCTGAACAAATTGCATTGTTGGTACAGTTATCGTTATGTGTACATGATGAATTAGAAACGTTAGCTATAAAAATAAAAATCGGAATGTACTTATCATATTAAATTGCTTTTATTGTTAACAGCATTAAACGGAATGAATTGAAGTCAGATTTAACTTTTTGCTGACGTTTGGAATTTAAGTTATCTTTGCTTTCCTTAAAACAGGCCTGATTATATCGTAATTGTGAGCGAAAATGAAAATGAGTTGCTACATAAGGAGAATTTTTATACAAAGTCCCTTTATTGAAGATTTAGAAATTAAAATTTGATAATTTTCAGGGATTTCCACCTTAAGCTACCAAATAGTTTATATCTTCATTGAACTTATCAATTACACAAATGGATGTATTCATGTAGCGTAAACTAATGTTTGAAACGATTCATTCAGTAGCATGATCTCTATTTACAAAAGCAAGTCTTGTAAATAAATATTGAAATTATTAAGTGAACAATAGCATTGAGGATATTTCATCATATACCTGTACAAGTTTTTCCATCGCCTGTATAACCCACATTATAACTTTAATCATAACTTTCTTTGAACTTAACACACTTAACTATTTCCTATGTCATAATTATAAATTGTCGTTTAATGCTCATTTCTTTATCCTATTGATACAACTTAAATCAGATCCATTTAAATATTCCTAAACAGTGATACACATAGGAAACATCTCAATTGTGAAAATAATAACCTTCGTAAGATAAACTTTGATTATTAGTATTAAAGCATCAAAATACTATGTCAGACCAACGTTGTTAATATGTTTTAAAATAAATTCAAAATGGAAACACCAAATCTTTGTTTTGGCAAATCTCTGCATTTTTAAAGATTGTAACTGAGTAATAACATGGCTGGTATCTCAACTCATACCTGTACAATTTATTCCATCGCCTGTATAACCCGAGTTACATGCACAAGTAAAACTTCCGTCAGTGTTGTTACAGGTCGCATTAGAATGGCAGTTTTGAGTGTTACTGGTGCATTCATTTATATCTGTGTAAAAATAGCATTATATTTCATATTTCTCCATTAAATATTATTATCGGAATGACTTTGCTCCTCAGATTCTATAGTAATTTTTATCATGTTTTGTAACAAAAACATTACTTTCCACGGACAACCTTTTAATATTAGTTTCTTTTTTTTATCTTTTTGTTGCAGGTTAACTCATATCAATTCTATAAGTGCTGAAAACTGATACATCAAAGAAAACATCTTATATTGTTAATATCATTACCTTCGTACTATAACCTTTGATTATTCGTAATATAGCAACATAATACTTAATCAGACCAGCATTGATTAAATAACTTAACCCATTCCTTTCATGAACATTTTATGAAAAAAATGGCTGTTTTCATTTAAAAGCCACCTGTTACAAGTTCAAATTGCTATAAAAAACTATAAAAAGGCTTCAATACCGTTCAAACTTGTGACAATCGCATACTCAATCTTAAATTTCCTGTTACCATGCAACGATGGGGCATGTCATAATTGCCAAAAATCACTATTTTGCTATTATTTTTTCATCAAAACTGTTTTCAAGTGATTTCAAGTGCTGCAATTTCTAAATGGATTCAGATAAAATCAAAGGCTTTTAGCGTTGGTTATTCTTTACCTTAATGTTGACCTGGGGCCATTTTAGTCTCTCGCAAGTCCAAAATGTTCTTGGAGATGAGGTGGTCTACCGAACCCCTTCAAACCCCTAAACAGAAGAGGGCACATCCCCCGTCTGGTCCCTACTTGATGTATCTATTTGATAGGGGATGACATTTTTAACACCATTTCTCAACGAGTGTTTGGGGTCTAAATAGGGCATTTTGACACTGTTTGAGGCCTCAAAAGAGGGGTCAAAAGGCGTGAACAGACGTCTTTATGAAGTAATGGGCTAAAAGTAAATTAAAAACTTAAAGATCATAACTCTTTTTTGCAAACGCTATTTCTGTCTGTTGAAAAGCTCATAAGTGTTTTAAGCACATCTGTAACTTGAAATTTCGTAGACTGACCAAAGATTTTTTTTAAAAAATTTTTTTTGGTTGTTACGTAAAGTGTTTTTTTCCTCCCCATTTATATGCTTAAAGTTTTTTAAAATTTTACTAAAACAAACACAGTTTTAAAAAAATAAAAATTTTAAAAAAAATCCCAAAAAAGTCCCTTTTGGAAAAAAATAAAGTAATTTTTATTTTTAAAAAGGGTTTAAATTAATTTTATTAAAAAAAAATTATGATATACAATCCGGCTTTTAATCTCCTAAACTTTTAAATTCGCAAAAATTTTATAAAATTACGAAATATTTGCCTTTTTCTTTGTTCATGGTATTTTTTAATTTGCTTTATTTACCCCAATATTCCCCAAACAGCCCTCATTTTCAGTAAACCCTTCCCCCGCGCACCAAACCCGGGCCCCTAAGAAATTCATTGCTGGAAACGGGTTTCCATTAGGGTTACATGTGAAGTGAAACTTTACTACAAAAATAAAGAATCGGAACGTACTTATCAAAAAAAATTTGATAAAACAAAAAAATTTAAAAAGATCATAATTGTGTTTCTTTTAAAATTTTTTTTAAACGGAAATTAAAGGGGAATAAATTGAAGTAATTTTTTATCTTTTCGTAAATTTTGGTATTTAAGTTTGTTTTTTTTTGTTTAAAAAAAAACCCCGTTTTTCAAAATTGGGTTAGCAAAAAAAATAAAATTTTCCATTTTAAAGGAAAATTTTTAAATAAAAAGAAATCCCTTCATTAAAACATTTTTCCAATTAAAAATTTAAAATAATTTTAAGGAAAAATTTTCATTTAAACCCACTAAAAACAAATAAAAAAGGTTATATTTCTTTTCTTACGTGTAAAATTCATTACTTGTTTTAAATGAAACCCGGAAAATCAGGGTTTTCAAAACGTTTTTCTCAGTAGCATGTTTCCCCTTTTTACAAAAGAAATTTCTTGTAAAAAAAAAAATTTTTCTTGGGCAAAAAATCTTTTAAAATTTAAAATAAGTGAACAATAAAAATTATGAAAAATTTCATCGTAAACCTATAAATTTTTTTTCCAAATTGGGCCCGTAAAAACCCATTTTTACATGAAAAAGAAAAATTTTCCGTCAGTTTTGGGTACAGTAAAAAAAATTAATAACAAAAAAGGATATAAAAATTTAAAAACACAAACAAATAATGTAGATATAAAATTCATTTATCTTTACAAAGCTGAAATTTTATGCACAAAATTTTAAAAATTTTTGAAAGAATCTCCGTCATTTTTTAATAAGGGGTTAAGGGACAAAGATTTTTTAAACAAACTGATTTAAAAAATACATCATAAAATTTGGGGGAAATACAAAAAGGGGAATTAACATAAACTTTCACTTATGTAAAATCTAAATTAAATTTTTTTAAAGCCCTTTTACATCCAATTTTAAGGCCAAATTGGGGTTGGTTGCCCTTTTTAAAAATAAAGGGAGGTCAAAAAACCCTGTTTCCCAAATCAATTTTTTTCGGGGTATAAAATTTTGATACAGTTTAAAAACAAAAATAATTTTTATTTTTGGGTTTGGAAAAACGGGATACATCTAAGGCAACATTAAATAGTGTGAAAAATTCATTACGTCGAAAAACATTCCCTTTTATTTATTCCCAAATTATAGCATAAATAAATAAATATTAGACCCAAAGGATTTTGGGTTTTAAAATAATTTAAAACTTTAAGGGTTTATTCTCTTTGTGGCAAATGTTGGCTAAATGTTTTTTTGTTTTTTGGGTTTCCCTTTTTCCCCTTTTTTGAAACTAAAACAATGACATTGTTTGTATTTCAACCCATACCTTTACAAATTTTTTCCATCGCCTTTAAAAACCCAGTTTAAAAAGCCCAAATAAAACTTCCCTTCAGTGTTTTTACAAGGGGCGGGAAATTTTAAAAAAAAGTTGGGGGGTGAAACTGGTGCAATTCGTCTTATCTTTGTAAAAAAACATCATATTTAAATTTTTTTCAAATTTCAAAGTTCTTCTCAAACAATTAATTTGCTGGTAAAGATTCTTTTAATGAATTATTTTCATGTTTTTGCAATATTAACATTTATTTTTTTTCCGACAGCCCTTTGCTATTATCTGTGTCATAAACATGAATTGCCTTTTTAATTGGTGTAAGAAATACTGTTCCCCTTCTGTAACCTTTAATTATATTATGGAAACACAATAAACATTGCAGACGAAACATTTCAAATATGAATGTTGAGAAATTCAAAAACTGTAAAGACCAAAACTCTTTCTTGGCAAATCTTGGCAAAAATGTGTTCTTTAATTTGTAACTGAGGCAATAACATGGTTGGTATTTTCAACTTCATACCTTGTACAATTTATTCCATGCGCCTTAATGAACCCGAGTTTACATGTATGCACAAAGGTAAAAATTTCCCTCCCGTTTTTTTAATGTCGCATTTTGAATTCAGTTTGGGGGGTTTCTATGATTTATTTTTATTGTGTAAAAAAACATAATATTTTCATAAATTTCTCCCCTTCATATTTTTTTCAAAAAATGAATTTGCTCTTCAGAAATTTTAAGTAATTTTAAACATGTTTTGGCCCAAACATTTAAAAAAAAAACTTTCCCCGGACCCCTTACTACTTCCTGTTTAAAAAATTAAAATTTTCGTTTTTAATTTTTCGTTTCTTTTTCTTTTTTTTGGTACATATTAATTTTAAATTTTAAACTTTAAACTGATAACATTAAAGAGAAATCTTTATTGGTAAAAAAATTACCGTTTTACTATAAACCCTTTTTTTTCGTAAATTTTAGCATCAATAATCCCTTTAATCAGAACCAGCGTTGATTAAAATGAAACTTTAACCTATTAGGGTTATGAGCATTTTTGAAGAAAAATGGGCTGTGTTTAATTGAAAATGCTTCTGTTTAAAGTTCAAAAATGGCTAATGAAAAGCTGTGGACGTTTTTTCAGCGTTGGTTATACTTTTACCTTAATCCGGTTTTACTTCATATAGGACCGTGTGTTGACGGCTTTTCGACACCCCCTCTTTTTTGAGGCCCTCAGACAGTGAAAAAAATACTTTTTTAGGCGCCCCAAACACTGTTTTTTTCGGTTTGGGAAAATGTTGTTTTAAAAAAGTGACAACTTTTTTTCTGGCGCCGCCCCCTATATAAAAGGATTAATCAGGGTTTGCCAGAGAGGGGGAATGTGCCCCCTTTGGTTTGGGGGTTTGAAGGGGGGGCGGACAGTCCCCCTCATCGCCAAACAATTTTTGGAAATGTGGGGAGGCCCAAAAAAGACCCAGGTGAACCCTAAGAAAAAATTGTAAAACCCAAAGCTAAAAGCCTTTGGGCTCTAAACTCAAACCAAATTTAAAGTTTCAAAAGGGAAATTTTTAAATCAAATTTTAAAGGAAAAAAACAACGCAAAAAATGGGTTTTTTTTCCCAATTTTTAGATGTTCCCCCGTTTCCAATTTGGGAACAAAAAAATTTAAAAACTGAGGGATGTCGTTACAAAGGGCAATGGTCCAGTCAAATTTTTGCCAAGTTTGATTAGTATTGAAACATTTTTTTATAGTTTCATAGGGAAGGGTTTGGAAAATTGTAATGAAGGCTATTTAAAAAAAAAAGGCCCTTTTAAAAAAAAATGGGTCATTTTGGGGAAAAAGGGGGTTAAGGTCAACTTTGGGGGATTTTTTCGCCTCTCACAAGTTCCCAAAAAGTTCTTGGAGATGAGGGGGTTTTACCCCACCCCCCCCTTTTTAAACCCCCCCAAAAAGGGGGCAAAATCCCCCCTGGCACCCCCTTGATGTATCAATTTGGGTAGGGGGTGGGGCCCCAAAATGTGACACTATTTTTAAAAAACCATTTTTTTCAAAAGAAAACAAGTGGTTTTTTGGGGGGGCTTTAGGGCAAAATTTTTTCCCCATTTTTAAGGCCCCAAGAGGGGGGGGGGGGGAAAGGGGATGAAAAAACGTCTACATGAAGTTTAAAGAAATTAAAAAAAAATTAAAAACGTAACGATCCCTAACTTTTTTTTCCAAAAATTCGAGTAATTTTCCTTTGTTGGGGGGTTTTAACTTAACTTTGTCCCGATGAAAAGCTCAAAAAATGTTTTAGGGCATTTGGGAACTTGAAATTTCGAAGACTGAAAACATTTTTTAAGATATTTTTTTTTTAAGAAAAGAAAGGTTTTTTATAATTTTTGGGGGTTACTGTCAGTGTAAAATTTTTTTCAAACATTCTAATATGCTTTTATGTTTAAATTTTAATTAAAATAAAAAATAAAAATCAAGGGGCTTTGAAAACATGTTTACCAAATTTAAAAACAAAAAAATTGGGAAAAAACAGTTTTTAATATCTTTAAATAAGGGGGAATTAATTATTATTAAAT
The DNA here is from genome assembly GCF_026571515.1 of Ruditapes philippinarum. Classification (NCBI taxonomy): domain Eukaryota; kingdom Metazoa; phylum Mollusca; class Bivalvia; order Venerida; family Veneridae; genus Ruditapes; species Ruditapes philippinarum. The sequence goes on from NW_026860589.1 coordinate 33,140, forward strand.
AAAAATTTTGATTTTAAAAATTTTCGGTTTAATTCCAACAAAGGTTTTTAAAACCCCCCTTTTAAAAAAAAAAAATTATTACGAAAAACTTTTTGCCCTTTTTTTTAAATTTTTCAAAACTTCTTTAATTTTCATTATTTTCAAAAAAATAAACCCCAAAAAAATCTCATTTTCAGTAAAACCCTTTGTCACAGCTTTTCCAACCCACCGGGTAAGCAAATTTCAAAATTTCTTGGGAAGTTTCATTATGTGTAACAGAAATAGAAACCTTGCTACCAAAAAAAAAAGGAAAACGGGAAAGTACTTTTCCAAAAAAAAATTGAAAAAACCAAAAAAAATTTAAAAGATCATAAAAATTTTGTTCTTTTTTAAGGTTTTTTTTCGGCCCTTAAAAGGAAAAAATTGAAATAAAATTTTAAACTGTTCGATTTACGTTTGGTATTTAATTGCTTTTTTTTCTTAAAAAAAAAAACCTTTAGTCAAAAAATTTTTTTTTGCGAAAAAGGAAATGAGTTTCCATATTTGGAAATTTTTTTATGAAAAGTCCCCTTTATTAAAAATTGCAAATTTAAAAATTTTATAATTTTAAAAAAGGATAAAAACAGTTTCCCCCAAAACTATAAAAAAAATTTTTTTCT